>NC_034612.1:2073417-2135995 GCF_900095145.1 Mus pahari
TCTCTCTCTCTCTCTCTCTCTCTCTCTCTCTCTCTCTCTCTCTCTCTCTCTCTTATTAAAAATTAAAACTAAGAAGAGTAGTGGGTTTGGACAAGTTCATACAAAATGTCCACAGAAGGACAAGGAAGAGCAATACACAGTATCTCATGGGTCACCTTGGCTTGGTGTGGAATAGGAATGGATTCCCAGGCTTGGGCAATCTCATGGGAGCAATGGACATGCAACAATGTCATTAAACAGAACTGCGGGGCTTTATGACCATGATCAAAACCTCTGGGCTGTACCCTTGAAACAGGAGTGTGGCATTGAGCTTAAGCTGTACAAGAAAGGGCCGAGTTACTGAGAAGGGGCAGCACCAAGGGGCACACTCACTGATCTACAGTGGGGTCACAGTTACCAGCCATCTGAAGGCTAAGCCTAGGAGGGGACACATAGACAAGAGGCACTCGGGCATTTCTTTGGCTTTGGGGTTGTTTTTAAACTTTTAAAAATGTTTATGAGTATGAGTGTTTTGCCTGCATGTATGTCTGTGTACCCTGTGTGCAGTGTCTAAGAAGGTCAGAGGGGGGAGGGTCAGATCTTCTGAAAATGGAGTTAGAGACACAGTTGCAAGCCACCATCTGGAGCTACAAATCAGACCCGGATTCCTCTGCAAAAGCAGCGGTGCTCTAAATCACTGAGCCATCCCTCCAGCCCCCGGCTTTTGACTTCTTACTGTTTGTTTATTGCTTGCTTCTTTTGAGACAGAGTCTCAAGTAGCCTGGGCTGGCTTCGAGCTCACGATGTAGCCAGGGTTAACTTTGAACTTCTGGGATTGCAGGCAGGTGGTACCACATCCAGCTCCTGGTGTGCTGGGGATTTCTGAATGCTCGGTAAACACTCTACCTGACCCAAGCACATTATTTTGTACCCTAATTTATAAAAACAAGCTCATCGCACATCTGTGGGGGTTATTTTCAACAAAAGATATTTATGCATGATGAAAGGACCAGAGCTGAGAAGTTCATGGTCAGAGGTTGTGTGGACTGTGGACCTGGCTCGTGGCTCTGCCCCCACCAAAAGCCAAGACCAGGAGCCCCTTTGGAAATTTGGGCAAAAGACCAGCACCCATGAGACATAGGTCTCTCCTACCTTGAGGCTCAGGAGGCTCGGTCCCTGTGTTGTGACAGAGCCAACTTGGTAAAGTCGTTGGCCTCCACCGCCCAGCTCCCTGCTTCGCCCCCGGGTACTACTGAGACAGGTCAGCCATGTCCGTGTGATGAGGACAGACAGGACTCCAGCTGTCACAGAGAGAAAGACAGGAATGAAAGGTGGGCATCCAGGACCCGCCACACCTTGGCATCACCACTACAGAGGTCCTCAGAGAGCGCTGGGAAGGGCACAGGCACGGAGCCCAGAGAAATCCATCATTTCTTGCACCTTGGACTTGCCTTTCTTTTTTGAGACAGGATCCAATCTGGCCTCGAACTCAGACTCCCCCTCAAACTTGAAGTGGTCCTTTCTCAGTCTCCCAAGTGCTGAGCAGAGCCTCAGTCCCCTGTCCATGGAATGAGTGTGACATTGTTTTCACTATGAGGGCTACGTGAGGGGACAGGACAGGCCATCCATGCTCATACCATCGACTTGGTGGTGTAGTGGTTGACGATACAGCACACTCACACTGCCCAAGATATTCACACAATTTTCCTGTAACCGTGAAGAGCTGACAGGGAGATGGCCTAGGGCTGCTCTTGAGGTCCCTGGTGTTGCTCTTTCTGCCCAACCCGGGGATAAAAATCTCTGCTCACATCTCGGGGGCAGACAAGAGCTGCTGGCCCAAACTGTTTCAGAGGCTCTGGTGCCCAGAACTCCAGAAGCCTCCAGGAATGTAAGTGTCACTTCCCAGAGATCTGTAGGGCCCTTGGGCACTCTGGCAGGGGACAGAGCACAGAAGGGGACACATGGGGCCAGATAAAAGCAAAAGGTGGGAGAAGGGAAGCCAGCTAAGACCAACTGGGTTGTGGTCCCCATTCTACAGAGGAGACTGGGGCTCTGGATGCAGAAGGGGGATGAGAGAGACCCACAGAAGCTGCAGACATCCGAACATTTAACAGGCGTCAGGGTCAGTTTACTGCAGCTGCATTCATGGCCCTCAAGCGACTTGTTAAGTCCCCTTTTAAGGGACAGGTGGCAGTGTGTCACTCAGAAGCACAGGTTAGATCCAGGTTTGAAACCTGACTCTGGTCTAAATTGCTGGCTGGTCATGTGACCTTTGTCTCTATTCTCTCACCCGATGATATCTAAGTGCAAGGGGGTTTTTGTTGTTGTTGTTTGGTTGGTTGGTTTTTTTTCCTTTTTCTTTTATTCCCTCTTTTTGAGAGAGAGGGAAAGAGAGAGAGAGAGAGAGAGAGAGAGAGAGAGAGAGAGAGAGGATCCCATGTAGCCCAGGCTGGCCTAGCACTTACTAAGATGACTGTGAACTCCTCCACCCACCAAGTGCTGAGACCACAGACACAATACCAGCTCCCAGCTTTGTGCAATTTATCTTCCCCACACCAGGATAAGCTAGGGTTTGTTTTTATTGTCTCCCTACGCCTCGGGGACACAATGGTCAAGACTCTCACTCCCCTCGGCTCCTCCAGAGGGGCCACCTGGCACCAAGAGGGAGAGGAGGCACCTGCCCCATCAGTGCAGAAAAAAATGAGAGACAGATGTCCCCCTCAGCCAGCTGGTGCCTCTGAGAATCCTGACTATTGTTTCTCAGAGGGACAAATGAGCCAGGCCTCAAAAGCGGGGGGGGGGGGGTGTTGAGGGTCCCCTGGGAACAGAGGACTGAACCGCAAGCTACTTGCTGGCCCATTGAACCTGCACAAAAGGCCGGGTGCCCCAGAGGCATACTGTCCCAACAGCAGAAGGTCACCCAGAAGGGTAGCACTGTCCAGAGGGACACAGCCAGACCAAGACAGGTACCACACGAGGGAGCTGGCCCGGAAGGTGTGTTACAGGGTCTGCCCTCAATAAGATGGCTGGCCCTGGTTCATAGCCAACAGCCCTCCACCCCCCCCCAAGAACATGGCCCCACTCTACAGCTGGGGAGACTGAGGCTGGGAAACGCCTGGCTTTGATATGGCCGGTAGGACTGACACAGAGAGACCTCTGCTCTCACCCTCTCTCTCTCCACCACAACTCCAATGAGTAAACCTGAGGAGGTTTTGGTGTGAGCTGGGCCAGGGGAAAGCAATCTACCACAGAATAGGTTGCCGGGGTGGGGGTGGAAGGGGGCAGCAGGAGGGAAGTCTCCCGTGAAGCCCTGCCACCACAGTGAGCCGAGCACTTCGTGAAAATGGAGTTTTCTCTTATTTCTGTCTTTTCCAAAGCTTCGCAATTCTTGCTCTTATTAAATTTTCCAAGTGTTGATGTCATCTCAAGATGACGGGGGTGAGCGGCCAGCCTGGCCTCTACATGGTCTCTCCCCTTCCCTCTGTTCATCCCTTCTGTCCCCCTCTCTCCCTCACTCTTTTTCTTTCTTACACAGGGTCTCACTATACAGCCCTGACTGGCTTAAAACTCACTTTGGTAGCCTAGGTTATTCTCAATCTTGCCACCCTCCTGCCTCACACCACCAGACCCTGAGACTGCAAGGACCATGCCTGACCAACACTCATTTTTCCATGGTTGTTGAAAGAGGTTGTCTTCAACCGACTGGAAAGCTCTTTGGAACGCTGAAAATGTCAAATGTACACCACACACAAACACACACACACACACACACACACACACACACACACCGTTACGGGGTGGGGAGGGGGTAGGCTAAATTTTCTGCAAGGTCAGTGTAGGGCAGACTTCAGACCCATTCTCAACCGCAAAGGATATAAAAAGACAGATTTAGGGTGCGCAGAGGATAAAGTTGTTAACCCAGAATTCTTTCAATAGGGTAGGGTGAGTTCAGTGTTTTCCCACAGCATGGAGCAGATGGGGTGGCCCCAGGAACCCATTTGCCCTGATTCTGAAGCTGGGGTTGGGGGCAGTTCTCTGGCTCAAGGGACACCCTCCCCCCCCCACATCCCACCACCACCCCTCACCCCGCTCCAGGATCAGGAGCGATTCTGAGCACCTCCAGATGTGCAGCCCCGCCCTAGATGTGCTGACGCAGCGCGGGGCCACGTGGCGGGATATTGGCTCACTTGAGGGGAGCCCCGGGAGTGTGGGGTTACTCATCCTTGCCCGCCGCTCTCCACACCCAGAGATGCCTCCTGGGAAGAGCGCTCTAGGGAGGCAGCAAGGCTGCGCCCAGCTCAGCGTGATGCTGGCGCCGAGAAAAACAAACCGGCTTCCAGCTTCCAGCAAGTTCTCTCTCTGCCCTCGATCCCTCAGCCCCTCCCTGCAGCAGGTGGGGGCGTTTTCCTGGCGCGACTCCTCTCCGCAGTGGGGTGTGCGCGCCAGCGATCCCCGACGCCTGGAGGCCTGTGCTCGGGAGCCTGGGACGAGAGAGTGGGGAGGCAGGGGTCCCCGGAATCCCTCTGTCTAAGAAATAATCTCGTTCGCATCCTAGATGAAAGAGGTCTAGACCTTTCCGTCTCAAACCCCCAGCTTCTGCAGAGAGTAGTGTCTTAGAGCCCAGGAGGGTTGAGAAACCTAGCTAGTGAGTTCTAGGGTCACCCCCATACCGTTTTAGAGATGCCATGTGGGCTTCAGAGTTAGTCGTGTCAAACTCAAAAACCTTTGGCTGGGTGACCTTGGACAGACCGCTAACCCTCTCTGGACCTCCTTTTTTTCGTCTTTAAAATGGGTTCTTACCACCTCGCGGGACTGTCGTGCCAAAGCAGTGACTCCCCAGAGAGAGATATGCAAACAGCATCCAGAGCGGTGTCGCAATAAGAGTGCGGAGATGCCCTGGGTTTGAGGCTGCGCTGGACGCCCCAGGACTGGGATGAGGCCCATAAGTGGAGGAAGGGTAAGGGCTGGGCGTGGGGAGGGGGGAGTCAGAGACACCACCCGCTACCCCACCCTCCATGCCTGGGCGCAGTTACCATCCCAGAGAGTTACCTGCTAACCTTGTGGGTTGGTGTGTACGGAAGTCCCCACGCCCATGTGCATCTAGCTGTGGGGGAAGGGAAGGGTCTTTGTTCCCCCTCAGACCATGACTACCAGACCCTGAGCATCCTCTGTGTCCCCATCCCCATGGTCCATCCACTGAACCCTCACATCTGGCCATTGCGGGTTGGGAGCCCCGTCACCCACTCAGCGCGGGCCACCATTGCCCTGGGACTGTGGGACACCCACCACCCCCACCCCGTCGCCCTCCCGAGGATCAGGTGCACACGGCAGGGAGTGAGAATGGCGACCCCGGCTTACCTCGGCTCCTCTTCGCTCCTGCGGCTGGAGTGCAAAGGGCTCTTTGTGCCCAGCTCTTAACAGAACTGGGGGAGTCCTCCCAAGCGCCTCCCCTCGCAAACTCCTCCCCGCTCTGGTCCGCAGCCTCCCTCCCTACGGCCCCCCAGCGCAGCCGGCATCGTCTTCGCGTTTACTGCAGCGCCCATGAAATTTTAATGCAGGAGCGGCTAGCGGGCGGAGGTGCCGCACCCGGCCTCGGGCGTGGGGGTGGGGTGGGGCGCACGGACAAGCACCCATCTTGCAGACCGGGACTCGAGCAGAGAGATGTGGGGTGCACATCTCCCCCCCCCCGCGCCTCACAAAGGGGCTACTGCGATCCTCAGCCTCAGCATCCCCGCCTGCGGCGCTGCCATAGCAACGCTGGCCAGTGGCGAGGCGCGCGACGGTCGGAGGCGCGATCGCGGACCTGGCGCCTAAGCGAGAAGCACTGCCTAGAATCCCAGAAGAGGACCCGGTATCCTTGCTTGGCACGCAGGGCTGTGGCGTGGTTTCCGAGGAACTCTGTTAGGAAGAGTCCTGGTCAGGGCGGCGGTAAGATTCGAACCCAAGTCTGTAGCAGAGGTCTCTGATTTTGGCGTCTGCTCTGTCTGCACTCCTTAACACCATCACGAACTTTCCAGGGGTGCTAAAGAGTCCCTAAAAGCCTTGGTTCTGTGATGCTCCAGGCCAGCGCCATCCACACCTTTGAGACCATGATGTAATCGTCACCTCCTAAGCCCCACTGTAGTGCCACTGGACCAAAACTTGTGAAATGGGACCACCAGTGCCTCTTCTGGTTAAGGAACCCCTGTGCTAGAACATCCCACCTACTGGTCCTCAGCTTAAATTTCAGCTCTGATCGCGCCCTTGACCAGATGTGACCATTTGGGCATTTGGGGTTCTCTATCCACTTCCAGTCAAGGGATTAAGTAGGGGAGAGGCACCCAGTGTAAGATGGTCCTTGGGCCCCAAGCTGTTCTCTTGATTAAGCCAGCTCACGTTTCTGGATTTGTTTGTTTGTTTTTTAAACTTTTTTTCTTCCTTTTCTCCCTCTTGCTCTGGCCCCACTCGCCCCAGACCCACTCTTTTCAGCCCATAGATTTTTTTTTTTTTATTTGTTTCTCATTACAGATGTTTGTGAGCCACCAAGTGGTCGCTGGGATTTGAACTCATGACCTCCGGAAGAGCAGTCAGTGCTCTTAACCACTGAGCCATCTCACCAACCCACCTTTCATTTCTTTAAAAACATTTTTTTTTAAATACTTATTTAGTATGATTGGGTGGGCACACCTTCCACAGTGGGACTCAAAGGACAACAGGGTGGGCTCTCTCATCTCCCACCATGTAAATCCAGGGAGTGGAATTCAGTTGAAGTCAAGCTTGTCAGCAGGAGATCTCCCTGGCATGCCCTCACTGCTCACATACAGAGGGGAGGAGGGGGATGGGGGAGGAGGACTGCACACAACCTCTATGAGGGACCCATGTAAGATTTGAACTCATGCTCCAGGTTCTGTCCTCTTCACACCCATCTCTCGCTGGGAGCCCCCAGCCTGGCCTTCACGTGTCCAATGTGCCCAGCTGGAGGCCAACCACACAGGATAATCGGGGGCACCAACATTGTCTCGGATACTTCCCTGTCAGGGATGCATGCACCTCTCACACAGGCTGGTTAGAAAGCCAAGTGCTTGCTCCTGATTCCTAGAACAGGGCAGCTGGCCTTGGCTTCCCCTCCTGACCTGCCCAAGATATGAGCCAAAAGATCACAGCTTGGCAGTGAACTGGGAGGGAGCACACAGGTGGCCTCGCTCTTCTCTGAGCATCACAAACCATTCATATCAGCTACTCATCTAGTTGCTATAATGGAAGACCAGACAAGACCAACTTAAGGAAGGAAGGGTTTATTTGGGCAGTCTGAGAGTGCAGTCCAGCATGGTAGAGAAGGTATGGCTACAGGAGTGTGGGGTGGTTCATCACTCTGCATCTGCAGTCAGGCACCCGGGGCTCAACTCACTTTCCTCTTTTCAGTCAGTCCCAGAACCCAGCCCACAGGATGGAGCTGCCCACATCCAAGGCGGGTCTTCCCTCCTCAGTCGAACCTCTCTGGAAACATGGTCACAGACACATCCAGAAGTGTGTATTCCAGGTGACTCCAAATCCAAACAAGCTGACCCTGACCACGAAGATGAGCTGTCAGTCATCTTTCTCCTACAGTGTTCTTGAATTCTCTACCAGTACAGTTTTCAAACTCTATCTAGGGGAAAAGACTGAAGGCAGACTTCTGTACCCATCTTAGTTCTTTCAAATATCAGCAGTGTCTGGAGAAGTGAGTAGGGTGGAGAACAACAGTGCACACCATTAGGGGAGTCTGTGGGCTCCATGTGGCATAGATTGCTCAGCACTGATAGACTCTAAGTGAGATGGAAACGGAATGATGTAAGAATGATGTAAGAAGGGGGCGGATCCAATGTCCAGATGATGTAAGAAAGGGGTAGATCCAATGTCCAGATGTTGTAAGAAGGGGTGGACCCAATGTTCAAATGATGTATGAAAGGGGCGGACCCAATGTCCAGGTGATGTAAGAAGGGGCGGGCCCAATGACCTGATGATGGAAATGGGGGCGGACCCAATGTCCGGAAGAAGGGAGCGGGCCCAATGACCAGATGATGAAGGAAAGAAGGGGGCGGACCCAAAGTCCAGCTGATTAAGATGAGGACAGGCCCAATGTCCAGCAGACCCCCAAACCAGCCTAGGGTTGCTTGGATGTCCTCTGTCCCTGATACTCCGTCACGAGTTCATTCTTCTGCAGATCTTTGACTGCCTTTTGTTTATTTGCCGAAAACAAAACGGAGTGTAGCATCCCGCATTGTCCACCCCTCTACGCCGCGGCACATTCTCACAGCTTCTGTTGGATTCTCACACAGCCTGGCAGGGAGGGTGGGAATCCCTCCCACCTCCCCACTCCTGTAACTCTGACCCCCGGCTCATCGCCTGAGTAGGGACGATAAGTGGACATGACCAGCATCGCCGTGGCTGCCCACGGATCCCATCTTGTGAGAGATGTTAATAGACACAGCTACCTTGAGCCCCAAGGGCCCATGAGCAGCCCCCTCCCTGCTCCCTGCCCAAGGGGACTAGGCCATGTCCCCTGTCTGCCTTTCTTGAAAGTGACCTCAGCCAACTCCTGTTGAGTGCTGGTCGTCAGGGCAACAGGAAGAGGCACCATCAGACTTCTACAAGATGCACTTGAGAATAAAGTGGATGCACTAATCCGGACCTGTACCCCTCCCCGCCCTGTGTCCTCTGTCTCCCCGCCTCTTCATAAGAGGTACTGTGGGGCACACCTGACTTGGCCAGTGAGGTCGAGGGAGCCGGGGATCTACTCGCTGCACTTTGGATAAGCGAAAGGAAGCTTCCATATGCCTAGACTCCTTACTGGCCCCAGGCACAGACCAAGCACCTCCTCCTCATCAGAGAAAACCATGAGCAGGGAGTAACAGGGTTCAGCAGAGAAATGTGACAGGGACAGTGGATTGTCCCCAGCACTGCCCAGTTCTCCCACTATGAGTCCATCCTGAGCCAAGAAGACCAGGAACCACTGCTTAGTGATGGTGGCCCTACCCAGCACTTGTCTCCCACCCCCACCCCCTGCGCATGAGGGCCATAGCTGACAAACCTCTGCCTACTGGTACCCGCAGACCAGGAGAGACAGGAATTTGGCTCACAAATGGAAGTCACCATGGTCATTGCTACCATGAAGGCAATGGGGGCGGGCAGGGGGAGGCGTGGTGAAGCCACCAGATCCTAAAGTGCTTACAAAGCTCCAGACACGACACCTCACACCGAGACTTCAAACTCTCACAGATAACTGCAGTAATTTCTGGTTGGTTGGTTGGTTGGTTGGTTTCAGGACTTTTAGTCTCAAATGAGTCCAAAGTTAGGTCACCACAGAAGCAGCCAATTCCAGGTACTTTGTATTGGTCCATTTTCTACTGACACAGCAAAGTGCCTGAGACTGGGTGGGAGGAGCAGCTTACGCAGTTTGTGTAGATACTGACTTCTCATGTGTATGTGTGTGAATGTGGTGTGTGTGTGGTTGTGTGTGTGTGTGTGTGTGTGTGTGAATGTATGGGGGGTAGGTTGTATAGATCCCAGCTTCTTCTCCTGTATGTGTGGGTGTGAGTGTGTATGTGTATGGTTTATGCAGTTTGTGTAGATACTGACTTCTCATGTGTATGTGTGTGAGTGTAAGTGTGGTGTGTATGTGTGTATGTGTGGTTTGTGTAGATCCCAGATTCTTCTCCTGTATGTGTGTGTATGTGTGTGAGTGTGTGTGTGTGTGTGTGTGTGAATGTAGATCTGTAGATCTAAGCTTCTTTTTTTACATGTATGTATGCAAGTGTTCATTGTGGTGTGTGAGAGTGTGTGTGGTTTGTGTAGATCACAGCTACTTCTGTGTGTGTATGGGTACAAGCTATTTTTAATGTTTGTTGTGTTCAAATGTGGTACATTGCATGTTTGTCTGTGTGTGTTTCTCTCTCTCTCTCTCTCTCTCTCTCTCTCTCTCTCTCTCTCTCTCTCTGTGTGTGTGTGTGTGTGTGTGTGTGTGTGAATGTAGATCTGTAGATCCGAGCTTCTTCTTTGTGTGTATGTATGCAAATGTTCATTGCATGTGTATGAGTGGTGACTGTGTGTGTGTGGTTTGTGTAGATCACAACTTCTTCTTCTGTGTGTGCGTATGTGTGTGTGTTGAGCTATTTTTAATGTGTGTGTGTTCAAATGTGGTACAGTGTGTGTGTTTCTGACAACACTCAATCAGTTACATCTCCTGGCTTCTCTGCAGCCTTGGCCCTGCACATACACTGCACACACGCTACTTAGCACGTGAAGGGCCTGGCCGAAGCCTGTGGCCGCTCCCTGTTAGAACCTGTAGCCTATCAACCACTGCTATCCTTCCAACACAGTGACTGAACTGTGGAAAACAAGTATCCGTTTCCTGCCATTGTTCCTCAGTGTGAATCAAATCAGTACACCTTTGGATTGGATTGTGTCGGAACATTTGATTTTTTTAAAATTGCTGTTTGAGTAGCTGACCTAGGTTTCATTTAAAAATAATAATTTAGGCTTGGACAGAATTTTCAGAAGCTTCTGAAACTGTCCAAAGGATTCTACCATTTGTACTGTAGGTGAACCAGCATTCTCAGATTTCACGCTTAGAAAATCAAACTATTAATCAACTCTGAAAAGCTGAAGATGCCCTGGGTCTGGCGGGATCAGACGGCTTGTAAACATGCTCCTCTAAAGTGCGTTCGCTTCTACCTCCAATAAAAGGTGAGCCTTCAGATGGAAGAAATGTTTTTAAGTTAAAACCACTGGGGGCCAGAGGGATGACTCAGTGGTTGAGAACATTACTGCTCTTGCAGAAGATCTGAGTTCTGATCCCAGCACTGATGCCACGTGGCTCACAATCCCTTCTAATTACAGCTCCAAAGGATCCAGCACCCTCTTCTGGCCTCCTCTAACTCCTGCACTCATGTGGGCATAACCCTCAACACACAAGTATGCACACATGCACACACAAGCTCACACACATGTACACACATGCACACACATGCACACACATACACGCACAAACATACACACATTCACATACACACATTCACACACATGCACACGTGTGCACGCACACACATACGTGCACACAGACATCAATTAAAAGTAAATTAAAATCTTTTAAAAATGTTTTTCCATTTTCAGGGTGATGATGATATTGCATGTGTATGAGCTCTCTGTGTATGTGCATGTTCACATGTGCGGGGTCATACATGTGCATGAGCATGTGTTCACATGTATGTAGAAGCCCCAAGGTTGATGTCAGGAATCATGACCAAGAAGCAAGTTGGGAAGGAAAGGGTTTATTCAGCTTACACTTCCACATTGCTCTTCATCACCAAAGGAAGTCAGGAACTCAAGCAGGTCAGGAACTTGGAGGCAGGAGCTGATGCAGAGCCCATGGAAGAGTGGTACTTACTGATTTGCTTCCCATGGCTTGCTCAGCCTGCTTTCTATAAGGACCACCAGCCCAGGGATGGCTCCACCCACAATGGGTGGAGCCCTCTCCCATCAATCACTAATTGAGAAAATGCCTTACACCTGGGTCTCAAGGAGGCATTTCCTCAAGGGAGGCTCCTTTCTCTGTGATAACTTTCAAGCCTGTGTCAAGTTGACACACAAAACCAGCCAGTTCAGAAGTCAGCCTCAGGAACGGTCCTTGTTGAATTGAGGCAGTGTCTCTCCCTGTCCACAGTTTCCCACTGCTCGTGGACTTTTTAATTAGGCCAATCTGGCTGGCCAGCGGGCTCCAGGGGTCTGCTCAGCTCTCCTTCCTCAGTGCTTGGAAAACAAATGTCGACAAGCACTTCCAGAGTTCTTTAAGTGGGAGCCGGGGATGGAACTCGGGTCACCCTGCCAGCAGCACCAGCTCTTTACCCACTGAGCCATTGCCACAGCCCCTCACTCTGTTCACGCAAAGTATCTTTCTGGCTCCCGGGGGCCCTGTGAGAGCCCTAGATTGCCTTCCTGCCTGCACAGCATTGGTCGATCAACTTCAGCCCCTGCTTGCTGTGTTACCCATGGCTTCTCAGGCACCTTGGGAAACCTCTGCCTTGCCCCACCTTGTGCCAGTATGTGCCAGGTTCCACATTTACCCAGACTGCACCAGGCTAAATGTTCCAGGACAGCCCAGCAGACCAGCCCAAAACACAGGTAGCTTTCAGAACCCCTAGCAGACCCCAGTCCAGTTACACAGCAGCTCCTTCGGTTGGGCATCACAGCCTTTGGCACGTGAGCAAGACCCAGGAGGGCCAAGTGAGGTGCCTGGAACCCATCTCCTTCTCTGTACAGATGCTGTCGGGGCTGCAGACACTGCCTTGGCTCTGTCTTGTTCCCTTCCTCTGCCTTTCAGTCAGCTAGAGCCAACTCAGTCCAAGCTTGTTCCTGACTCTGCCTCTGCTCATCATTAACCCCCCCTCCCCATTGTGAAGTATAACTCTGAATTTCCTCCCCACGATTGTCCCATGGCTTAAATCTCTCCCTCCTCTGCACAAGAAGACCCTACACGTCCATTCTCAGGCAGATATCATAAAGGACCTTAGACACAAATAGTCCCCAGTGCCACAGAAAACTAAGCGCTGAGCCTTGCCCACGTGTGTGTGCCCATGTCTTCCATGAACAGTGCTCGTAGTCACTCATCAGGCCTCTTTCTTCTGTCAGAAGGATTTGGACCACATCTGTCCCGTGGAGGAAAGCCTAGGACACCAGGACTCACCCACTTCATTTAGTAAGCCCACAGCAAGGCTCTCAGAAGCTGGGATGCTGCTCCCAAGAACAGCCACAGAGCCTCCCGCCCCCCACGCTCGGTTCCTTGTTGAATCTCTCCTCCCTCTTGCTTTTGTGCGCTTGGAGCTGCATGCAGGCTTCTGTCCCTCTGACCCTGCCCTGTCCTCGTCTCCCCCTTGGCTCACTCAGCCTCTTTGTCCCTTTGTGTCTGGACCACAGAGAAGGGCAGGGCACGCTTGCCGCCTCCAGCCGGCCTCATCATCCGTCTGCAAACAGTCCTGCAGATGCCCTGCACCTGCTCCTGGGCTCCCAGCCGCCCAGCAGGTGCCGCCCAGCCAATCGCAAAGCTACTGCGGCGAGAAAGGCAGAGGCCAGACCTCCAGCTGCTCCCTCCGCCTCCCAGAGCAGGGACAAAGTCTTTCAGCTTCCCGACAACGCGGTGCATGCGGCAGATGCAGAGGGGCCAGACTCAGGGCAGAAGGAACTGCGGTTGGGGGAGGCGAGCCCTGCGGGAGACCCCACAGACACCTCACGCAGGGTACGCCTTCTCGCCCACCCCACCCCCCGCCCCCAACCCAGACCCATCACTGGACATTTCACTGGGTCAACCCCCACCCCACCCCCACCCCACACTGAATCACCAAACATATCTGCTCCTGCTGCCTCTGCCAGGTGCCTCAGCCTGTCCTCTCTGCCAATTCCAGAAGACTCTGAGGATGCAGGCTGACCTCATCCATCGCTCCCCTGCCGCTCGCTCGGGCCTCAGGACTAGCAGCAAGCTTTAAGCTGGCCTTCAGAGTCCTCCCCTGGCCTTGGCTTCCTGCTGGCTCAGTGGTCTCCGATCTAGCTCCAGAATTACCCGCTGGACATGCCTGGCCCAGCCTCTTGTTCTCAAGGGGTTCTGCTCATTTCCAGATAAAGTCAGTCTTCATAGGTTTATGACCCCTGGAAGATAGACCCTCATTTGGGACTGACTTTAACATGGTATTTTAAGTCCATGCATGTACATGCCTGCACACATTCACATATACATGCACACACGTCTACACACATTCTCACACATGATGAAGTTGCACACACAGGCACATGTACATCTGCAGCACACATGTCCACACACATTGGCATACACATGCTAGCCTGTGAGACTCCTCAGGGAAGACGTTTGCCCCTCTCTCAGCCTGCATGTGGGCAAACAGCTGAACAGGAAGCCCTTTTGGACACATTATACAGATGCCCAAGGCAATCCTCAGGAGAGTATGAGCTCGGGTCTGCTTCCATGTGACCTATGATAGGGTAATCCAGGTCTCCATCTGTCTCACAAAGGTTTCCTGTAGAAGGCAGCTCAGCCCTCAAGCACCCCTTCAAGGATGACAAATGCAGGCCCTGTCTGGGGCACACCCAACTTGTCTGGATTGGTAATAGTGTCTTCCTCCACACGTGGGTTGTGGGTACCTGACCTCTGCTTGCACAGAGGCAGGGTCACTGTGTTCACAATGCAGACACCTCAGGAGGCACTAGGGCAGACTGCAAAGAAGGGACCTGCACGCTCAGGGCCTGCTGAGTTCCATTTCTGGATTGGCACTGCAGTTGCTATAGACACCGTCAGCTGGTATGGTACCAGGGATTGGCACCAGACCCACTTTACAGACAGGGATATTGAGGCTGAACAAACAGGTCTGAGCCATGATGCAGCCCCAACATTCTTCATCCAAGACCACCAACACCCTAGTCCCACCTAGGATGCCCAGAAGTCCCAGGGAGATCCTCTCAGCCAGCCGTACCCACCCTCCTGCTATCTCGCTGTAGCTGTTCGGCACAGCAGGGCATTCAGTATTTATAATATGCCCTCGGCTCTCTGTGGACCAGTTGAGCTCTGCCTATATGCTTGGAGGAGGGAGGCAGACCTCTGCAGTCAGAGTGCCCCAGCAGGAGGGGGCTGGGCTGGGTTCAGGCTCTCATCTGGCATCTGCTGAGCCTGTGAGGACAAGTGGGGCTGGGAACATATGGGTGAGTCTGGAGACCTTTGTTCTCTGGCTTACCCAAGTACCCAAGGCACTTGCAGAGAGCCCAGGAGGGGGTTAGGTGGGCAGAAGAATGTTTGAAATGCTCAGTGGTCCAGGCACAGGGGAGGAAAGCCAGTCTTGCAGGGTGTGGGTGTGCAGGGTATGGGTGTGTACAGCATGGGTGTGCAGAGCCTGGGTGTGCAGGGTGTGAGCATGCAAGGCATGGGTGGGCAGAATGTGGGTGGAAGGGTATTGGTGTGCAGAATGTGGGTATACAGGGTGTGGGTGTGTACAGCCTGGGTGTGCAGGGTATGGATGTGCAGGGAGTATGCAAGGTGAGGATGTGCAGGGTGTGGGTGTGCCCCTTCTGAGTCAGTGTTGGACACTGTCCCACTTCCCGCACAAAGAGGAGAGTTAAGAAATATGTTGTCGAACCTGGGCATGGAGCAGTAGGAGAATTCTTGTCTAACAGACACTGATCTCTGGATTTGATCTCCAGCACCGCGTACATGTGCGCGCGCGCGTGCGCGCGCACACACACACACACACACACACACACACACGGTGCAGGGGAAGGTCAGTTTTCGTATAATCAGGCAACTGAACATAAAATAAGGATTGGGGAGTCAGCTCCGTTGGCAAAGTGTTTGCTGCCCAGTCGCAAGGGCTGTGTGTTTGATCTCGCGACATCCACAGTTTGCACTATGACACTGGCCCATAATCCCAGCCCCAGGAAACAGAGACTGGCTAACTGATCCCTGGGGCCCAGCAGCCACCAGCCTCATCTAACCACGGAGCCCGGGAGAGATCCTGTCACAAAGGAGGTTTCTCTGAGGATGCTACTTAAGTGCGCCCCACCTCCCCAGACTTCCTAGGCACAGGACCCAGATGCACCCGATGCCCACACCAAAATTATACATGACTGTAATAAAATAGTACATATATTACATAAGATAAGGTAGGAACCCCAGGGTCAGTGGCACGTGTCTGTAATCCCAGCACTTTAGTGCCTGAGTCGGGAGAAACCAGCTCAAGTCCAGCCTAGACTGCACAGACAAAAATAAAACCAGAAAACAAGAAGAGTAAGACTTGGAAAAGAACGCATTGTTCTAGACGCAATCACTCTGCTCTGAACAGTTCCTGGGAGCGGGCTGATCCGTGTTTCTGAGCGTCCTGGAAGCCAACGAGAAAATGGAACACAGTTTCGCACAGGCCCACAGTGGGCCAGAAAACACGCAGATGCGGAGTCGGCTATGGCTGCTTTGAGAGCAGGAAGGAGGTCAGACCCCGACCTCACCCGGAAACCCCCTTTCCTTAGCACTAACTCTCTCCTGCCGGTTGGCCCACCCCAATCTGCTCCAGCACCCACCCCGCACCCCAGAGCAGCAATCGTCAGCAGCGTCTGGGTGGGTGTACTTCCACAGTTTACCACGAGGGGGCAGTGTCGCGCAGGTTCTGATCCACGGATCGCACAAGAGAGTACCAGGATGCTGGGGAGCCTGGGAGTTGCTAGACCTTGGTAAAGAAGCTGAGGTGAGGTGAGGGTGTGGTGGGGGAGAGTGAGTGAGGGTGGGGTGGAATGAGCCTCAGCCTGACTTTTAGGGAATCACTTTGAGCTCCGGGCCAGCCTAGACTAAACTCAGTCCCTCTCCCCTTCCCTCTTCTCTCCCTCCTTTCTCCCTCCTCGCTACCCCCCACTTCCTCCTGCTTCTTTACCCACTCCTCACCCCCCCCCCGTAGGCTTGCAGGTAAAGGCACTTGCTGACAAACCTGAGGGCTTGAGTTTGAACCCTACGTGGCAGAATGAGAAAATCAGTGCCTCCATTTGACAGGCGAGGCACACACTGCAATAATAATAATAATAATAATAATAATAATAATAATAATAATAATAATAATAATAATATAATAGTGTAGTGATAACTTTTTAATGGTCCTTATATGTCTGGCTCAAGGTGTTTGGCATACTCTTGATGGGGGAGAGGTCTTTGAAGAGAGTCAGGGGCCCAGAATCTGTGCAGCATCTTGGGCTCTGTCCTCTGTATGGGGTTGCGCAGTTGGCCTCAGTGTTCCCGTAGGAACTAGGAACAAGAAGGCATAGTAATGAAGGATCATCGTCACTGTGACTGAGATAGTCAAAATTGAAGGATCAGGGATTCGCAGCTCAAGGGCAGAAGTAGGAACACCCGCCACCCCACATCGGAAGCTGCGGGGCCTAGGCTTGGAAGTAGGTCCTGGGGAAGTAAAGTCGGGGTTGGAGAATGTCAACAGAAATGTCCTCTTTAAATGTCACAAGAAATCCAAGTCTAGCAATTGGGGGGGGGGGGAGTAAATGATGGCTGTTTTGGGTTGTCAACTTGACTATATCTAGAATTAACTAAAACCCAAAACTCTCTCCTGGGCACAGCAGTGAGGAACTTTTTGCCTCACTGGATCATTTGAAGTAGGAAGACCCACTTCGAATCCAGATCTCTGGGGTAGGAAGGCACATCCCCTAATCTGAGCCACATCTCTGCTGGCAGTCTGTATAAAGAAAGGGTTTGGAAGAAGGAAGCTCTCTCTCTCTCTCTCTCTCTCTCTCTCTCTCTCTCTTTCTCTCTCTTTCTCTCCTTCTCTCTCTCTCTCCCACCCTCACGAGCATGTCTGTCCCATCACTGACAAGAGAGCCTCCTTCTTTAGGATTCTGGTGAATACTGAAGACCAGCTAAGACATGCAGCCTCACGAACTGAACAACTGCTGGATACTGGGACCTTCCATACATAGGCATCTATTGTGAGAGAGAGAGAGAGAGAGAGAGAGAGAGAGAGAGAGAGAGAGAGAGAGAGAGAGTTCAATGTGTTCTATTTCCCCCAGAGAACCCTGACTAACACAGTGTGCAAGGATGGGGCGTCTCCCTCAAGGGGCACAGAACTCTGCTGCTGTTCTGCTGTTCCCCTGACGTGCTTGTCTGATGCAGCCTTTTTGTTGGCAATCGCAGGGAAGACTTGGAGCAGAGCCAAGGGTGGGCAGGAAAGGGAGGCACCTCCCACCTGTGGCTTCCCGTCCATTAATCTAGTAATTGCAGCCCCAGATGGAGGGTGGGAAGACTCCCCACCCACAGGGCAAGACGCAGCAATGCATGACTCCTTCTTGGGGAAGAGAGGCAACAACAGTGCAGAGGGTGGAAAGGAAGGTGGCTTCCCTCCCCCTCCCACTCCTATTTCTACTGTGAAGCAGTTTCCTCTGAGGTTAGAACTTTCTATCTCGGATGGCAGCTCTCCAAGGCTCAGGGCGATTACATGAGGTTGAAACAGCAGATGAGCTAAGGGGATGAGATTGCATCCTTCAGAGGAGCTCCTTAGGCTCAGGAAGACATCAACTCAAAACAGCTTCAGGAAGTCCCTGAAACTGAGCAAATTCACTAGGCCCCTCCCTAGTGGTGAAGTGAATCACTCTCAGAGGAGCCCAGCTGCCTGGAAGAGGATCATATAAACTGAGACTCCAGGAAAGGTCACTCTCCAATCTGTTGAGCTGCCTGCAGGATGGGCAGCCTGCTCCAGGTTCCCGGCTTTGTGAGCTGTCACCCATGCTGGGGCGGGCTTTGGTGGCACAGCTGTTTTAGAGTCACTTCTGCTCCTGTAAGTAACCCCAGTAAAACTACCTCACAGTTCACCAAGTTTGACTTTAACGGTAACTGAACTTTGACCTGTCACTGATTCCCTATCTGGGGTGTGTGGGCTTTGTTCACTTTTCCTGGGAACAGCATCAAACAGCTTCTCTCACACTCAAGCTGTGTAGTGCCATTGAAGCCTAGTCTGTATGCTCTACTCCTGGACATTGGCTCACAGAAGCAGTGGGAGGAGCCACACGGAGGAGGCCAGTAGGGGAGGGTTAGGAGCACAGAGGCACACGTTGCTCTTCTGGTATGTCCTTTCCCACGTATGCATCCTTGGACCTCAACACTGTGCCTTTAGGGGGAAGGGCACCCAAGGGCTGGAGGGGCAGAATGGCTGCCGGAGGTCACCCCATCTGATGAATACCCGTGTAAGATTGAGCCCCAGGTGTGACTCCCTTCCTATATAACCGGAAGACGGCTACGAAGAGCAGAGACACAGATGTGTTCTTTGCTGTGTGGCCTTGGGTCAGTCATTGGCCCTCCCTGGTCCAGAAGCTTACTGGTTTGGGGGTGTCCTCTATCCTTAACCCTGTGGTCAGCCCTGTCCGCTAAGCTGTGTCCACCGCGACAGGCGCTTCCTGCCTTCCTGTTGCTTTGACCCAAAGAGTGACAACACTTGAATTGTCTTTCTTATATAACCTTGGGAGATGGACCTCCTGGCAAATTTTGAAAAATAATTTTATGCTCTCTGCTTCCCTCCCCAAATTGCCCTGCTGGGTCAACGTTTTTCTTCCTTATCACGACAGCACAACCTCACATCTGGGACACCACCACCACCCTCTCCCCTCTTTTTTTTTTTTAACAGTTGTCAGCTTATCTCCTGGCTTTGGCTTGAGCTGGCTCTTAATGGAGGCTCGAATGACCAATTCCCCACCCTTCCTTCTTTCCACCAATCTTCCCTGGCTTGCTCCCAGGAACCTAAGGCTTTCCAGTTACTCATCCTACTTTCTTAACATGAACCCATCAAACTTACCATTCATAACCCTCAGTTGATCCCCTTGGTCATCTCTGTATTATACCCCGAAATCTTGCATCACCCATAGCCTGGTAAATGCTCCCATGGGCGTGTTGGCCTCTGGCTAATTCCTTGACCTCTCTAAGCCTCACATGCTATATAGTCCAGGCTAGCCTCAAGCTTAAGCAATCCTTTTGCCTCGGTCTCTTGAGTGCTGGGATGACAGGCATGTACCACCATGCTTTGTTTATCAAAATACCCGGGGTAGGGGATGTAGCATAAATAGACAAGACAGGACAGAGGCCGGGCTGGTTTCAAGCTCAGTGATAAGCTACTTGCCTGGCATGCACGGGGACAGTCCCTATAAGTCACACACACACACACACACACACACACACACACACACACACACCAAACAGAATGCTTTATAACTAAATCCCAGCAAACCCCAAGAGAATGGCAGTGCTAAGCCAAGTAGCTTTCAACCTGTGGGTGATGACTGAACCCTTTGGGGATTTGAGTGACCATGTCACTAGGGTCAGAAAACACGGATATTTACACTGCGATGTATAACTGTAGCGAAATTACAGTTATGAAGTAGCAACAGAAATAACTGAACTGTATGAAGATGTCGCAGCATTAGGAAGGTTGAGAACCACTGCTCTAGGCCAGCCAGGGCTATGTAGTCACAATCTCAAAATCACTCAGTGGCAACGAGCTTGTAACACAAGCTTGAGGGCTGTGGATCTGCTTTCTGCCTTCTGCCTTCTGCTTCCCGCCTCACTGCTGGTGTGTGTGAACGCTGCTCAGGCAGACAGAAAGGGGAGGCAGGCTCTAGGTTACATTCCATCCTCTCTGCCATGGTGTTGCTGAGCTTTGGGGACAGACACCTGCTCAGGGGTGGCAGAACACAGCCTAAGATGGGGGCTCCAGCTCGGGTGAGAAAGTTGTGGCTCCCATACCCCCAGACACCCAGAGGCCACTGGGAACCTCAAGAAGTTGGATTGGAGGCATGTGGGCTGCTGACAAGCACTGAGGGGGGTGGGGTGGGGTGGAACCTGACTTAGCTCAGTGGGGAGTGTCCAGAGCACAGAGGAGCCTTCTGCAGGAGACTTAGGGAGCATGACTCCATATGATGATGGCTCCTCCCCCCCACAGCAGTTCTTGTTGAGAGAGATATTCCTTGTTTGTCCAAGCTGACATTCCTTTGTTTGTCTATTCATAGTGAAAAATGGATGCAAACCACTCACTCAGGGTGAGCCAGAGTTTAAATACCGTTTGCAGGAAGGAATATCTGGGAAGGGAAGCTTATTGGCTAAACCCTGGGGCCAGCCCATCTAGAATCCTCATTGTCATGGAGAACTCCGTGACGCGATCCTCACCTGGGGTGTCATGGTCACATGCTCCAGGACAGGAACCGGGTCGGGAGTCCGAAATGCCTACTGTTCTCAGATGTGAGAATTACCGGGATTTCGGAATCCACTCAACCTTCCAGATTTTGTCTGGAGACACCGTTCCACTTGCCCCCCGAGGACTGAGAGGAACAAATGCTGCAGACCCATGAGTACTCAGGCTCGGAGCAGTGGCAAAGAGGCATCTGATCTATCTGAGTGAGCTGCTGACAGTGTGTGGGTTCTAGTCCTCAGTGGCTCACAAAGGTCTGTAACTCCGGTCCTGCGGAGAGGGCGCCCTCTTCCGTCCCTCTGCGGGCATTGCACACAGGCGGTCGCAGACCTACCTTCAGGCAAATCACTCATACACAGAAAAGAAAAATCTTTAAAGCATAGATCAGTGAACTAGACAAGGAGGGATCACCTAGAGAGAGGGACCGACAGCTAGAAGAGGGCTTGCTGCTTTAGCAATGTGGGGCAGATTTCTCACACCTAGCCCCACTCATGATGTCAGGTAACCCAGCTCCAAAGGATTGCAAGCACTTTTCTATACCCACGGAATTCACAAACACAGGTGTGTACATGCACACACACACACACACACACACACGGAGTAGGGACAGGGTTTAAAAACAAAACAAACAAACAAACAAACAAACCCAGGCTGGAGAGATGGAGCAATTAAGAGCACCGACTGCTCTTCCAGAGGAACTGAGTTCAAATCCCAGCAACCACATGGTGGCTCACAACCATCTGTAATGGGATCTGGTGCCCTCTTCTGGTGTGTCTGAAGACAGCTACAGTGTACTCATATATATAAAGTAAATTAATTTTAAAAAAAAACTAAAAAAGCAGACAAATGACGGAGAAATTTTACAGAGCTACAAATTAGTCAGGGAGGCAGGTAAAACTGAGGGGACACAGTCGATGCTGAGTCTTTTGTTTTTCATTTTATTTCTTTGAGCTCCGTGAGCTGGCGGGGCATGGGCTGCCTGACAGGGGTGTGGGGCTCCCAGAAGACACAGGGGTAGCCAGAACCAAGAGCAGCCACATCCTCCGGCCACTCAGTCGTTTCGCAGGCACCCCAGGTCGCCGGTGCATGCTCACTGCTGGATTCTGCGCACACTCTGCACCTGGAAGGTGTGAGCATGGGAACCCCACTCTCTGAAGTGCTTGTAGTCACCCGAGTGGTGATCGCTCTCCAGTACGTACTGGAAACCTCGGTAGCCAGGAAACTGGGAACAAACCCACCTGGAAAGTAGAAGAGACAGTCAACACACAGAGGCTCAGGGCCCAGAACTAAGACAGGTAGAGATGCAGCAAAAAGCCCAACCAGCCCACGCGGGCTTCATGGCCCTGGTACTCCACACGCACGTATGGAAGCTCTCCACCCCCACCACCATCACCATCCCCACCCCTGCGCCCAAGGCTGTTCTTTGGGGCCACAGCGTACACTCTCAAGACTATCCACCTGTCTCCATCAGGCCCCGGTTGTCCCTTTGTAACACTGACAAAATTGGATAATTTTAAGATTACTTTATGAGCTGTCTGCCCTCCCTAAAGTAAGTCCTGGTCTAGGATGCCTGAAGCTAGTCCCTCAGTCTCCCAGGCACCTAGCTGACACTGTGCGAGCCAGTGAATGGCTCGTGAAGACAGAATGTGGGGATGGACAGGAAGTCTTCTTTATCCAGTCCCCGCTCTCCCTCACAGTTGTTCCAAGACATGGACCCCTACACTATTCACTACGACAGACATTCCTGACTAGTGTTCTCCACCTCAACCTCTCTGGAACAAGGTAGCGATTAGAGAACAGTGTCAGACACATTGAGACAGATACTGAATGAACCTGGTTCCTCATGCTCTAAGCAAAAGCTCCGCTTCCCACCTTCATCCTTGCCTGTAGGAGCCGAACGCCCTGCAGACCAGGCTCACAAACCAGGTCTCCCTCCCAGTCCTGGTCAAGGCGGGGAGAAAACTGGACTTGGGGGGCGGGGGGTGGGTGGGTGAGGTATCTTAAAACCATGTAACCCAATCCAACCAAATAGAGCATCCCATTTCCTTTGGACCTAGTGATTGGTTCAGAGGGGAGCACATGACCCAATCTCTTTTCCTGGAAACTTAGATGGGGTCGGGGATCCCCTCTCCCTGGAGACAGAGTGTAAAGCAAAAGTCTCCATATTTGTGTTGGGGGAGAACTTAATAGTTCAATGATGTAATAGAGTCAGAGCCGGATAGTGGTGGCGAACACCTTTAACCCAACACTCGGGAGGCAGAGGCAGGCCGATCTCAGAATTTGAGGCCAGCCTGGTCTACAGAGTGAGTTCTGGGATAGCCAGGGCTACACAGAGAAACCTGTCTTGAAATAAACAAAAAGAAACAAAAACCAGCCAAAGAAAGAAAGAATACAGCCAGATGGGGTAAAATGGAGAGAAAGGCAGATCCCAGCAGTTTCTGGATCCCGCTGTGCCCACAAAGCTGATCATGGAACCTTCATATGTTTGTCGTCTCTAAGCCAGGTGTCCCTCCATCACGTGCAATCCCCTAAATTCTGTCTGGTGCCCCCCGAGTCTCCATTCTCTGGCATGTTGGGCGCACGTCTCTCTACAGAGCGTGTCCCAGCCCCTCTGTGTCTTGCCAGGGTCCACTTACGCCCCAGATTGAACGTGGAAGGAGCCCACTTCAGTGCCGTCCCAGCCCATGGCCTGCAGAGAGGGATAATCATCGTTCAGCTCGCCTTTCCTGCCCAGGAAGTTCTCCTGCTCGAAGATGGTCAGCCTTGAGTCGCGGTGGTTCTACGGACAACAGAGAGCTGGGTCAGACTGCCAGATGCCAGACAGGACACACAGAAACACTCTCCCGCACTCAGCCTTTGCCTCCCAAGTCAGCCTTCTGTCCAGAGCTCCGAGAAAGGCAATGGGCAACAAGACCCTTCAGCATCGGCCCTTCCAAAAGAACAAGGGCAGGACAGTAACTATAAAGATGTCCACCATAACCGTAAACCATAAAGGAACCGACCTAAATACCCAGTGACAGAAACCAGGCAGGTAGGTAGGGTGTTGTGCTATAAGAAAAATGTGTGACCATATGGGTTAAACTCCCGATTCTGCACTTTGCCAGCTGGCTGAGCTCGGGTTTGCCACGCGGTGTTTCTACAGCTCGGTTTTCCGGGAGCCGTGACATAAAGCCGACCATATCTCCCTGCCGTGGGAGAATAAAGACTGTCTCCTCCACCCATGCATCATCGACGGTAGTAATGCACAACAGAGAAACCATGATGAGCTAGGGACCTGTCTTCCCGGCGAGCCCTGCCTTGCCTGGCATCCAGCTTTCCCGGGGTTCTTGAACCATTAAAAGAGGGAAGTACCACCCGAAAGGGCTCCCACTGTAAGCAAAATTGCTACAGGCTGAGATTTTATGTCGGGGGTGAAGCCACAACATAGCTGCTGTCACCTCATTTCAAATTACAGGAGAGAAGGAGAGAGAGAGAGAGAGAGAGAGAGAGAGAGAGAGAGAGAGAGAGAGAGAGAAACCACCCACATCACTCCCTTGATGGATGAGAACCCAGGTTTAGAGATCTGATTCCCAAGTGTCCATTAGCAGTCACCCAGGGGTACAAGCAGTAGGACTCACAGCGCAGGCCACAGGCCGGAAGGAGGTGAGCCTCTCGGCAGGGTAGGCTGTGTTGCCACCCCAGGAGTCCCAGCCTGGGTAATCACCCCTCTCCAGCACATATTGCTGCCCTTGGAAGCCGGCGTGCTCAAAGCCTACCCACCTGCAGGCAGACAGGGCAGAAATGTCAAGACAGAATTGCCAATGTGAGAACCAGGTCAGGGCTCCCATGGGGTGACTCACTTCGAGGCCTCGCCACAATACCTGGGTGGTTACGACTTTTAGGACTCGGGAAGGGAGGCAGTGATCATTTGGCTATTTGGGGACCAACTGGTACAGCACTCAGGTTGGTCTGCCCACCCCCCAGAGCAGCCATGCCTAGACCTTGATGATGCCAATCGAGGAAAATCCAACATAGGAGATTCTGCCTAGGGCCAGCATCCCTCTGGCTTCCACAGAGAAGGGACCGTCCTAGGCAGGTGCTTGAGGTCTTCTCACAGGCACTGCCACAAAGTTAAGCCGTAGGTGTCGACAGGGCTCAGGCACAGGCTGACCTTGGTTTCATTACCTCCTCGTGATCCTGTCAGACCCAGGGGCTGGCAGTCTGAGATGTGAGATGCTGTCTGACCTGAGCTGTTTCTCATTCTCCCTCCCCAGGGAAGCCTCTGGAACAGCTTCTCCTGCTCCCCCTCATTTCCCACGGAGGAAGGGCCTTCTGCCTTCCAACCCTAAGCAGAAGCATGGAAGTCAACCCTCCTCAGCATTCTGTCGCCCTCGGAGACAAAGAACTCAGGAGAGTTGTGTGTTGCTGTCTGTGTAAAAAAAACAAAAACCAAGCAGTCTGAATCCATGCATGCAGGCTCTTCCCCTCCCGTGCAGTCCTGCCTGGCGGCTGGCAGGACGCTGTCCCTAGATCGGCAACTGTCCTTCCTAGCCCTGTCTCCGATGCACACAGACCGCCAAGGTGACCTCGGGAGGCACCCACAGACAAAGCCTTGGCTCTGAGTTATGTAGACAGGGTACTAGTCACCTTTTGGTCTTCTTTCTAACTTTCTGGGATCTTCTACCCAAGGGGAGAAGCATCAGAGCCCGTGACTGATTGCATTTGATCTTAAGATTAAGGAGAAATGGGCTTGGAGAGATGGCTCAGTGGGTCAGAGCACTGACTTCTCCTCTGAAGGTCCTGAGTTCAAATCCCGGCCACCACATGGTGGCTCACAACCATCCGTCATGAGAGCTGATGCCCTCTTCTGGTGTGTCAGAAGACAGCTACGGTGTACTTACATATAATAAATAAATAAATAAATAAATAAATTGTAGGGTCAGAGCAAGCAGAGGTCCTGAGTTCCGTTCCCAGCACTCACATGATGGCCCACAACCATCTGTACAGCTACAGTGTACGCATATACCTAAAACAAATAAATCTTAAAAAAAAAAAAAAGATCAAGTAGAAATAAAAATGCAGCTCATAAGTCACAGAATGTGGCTCTGAAACCCTTCCTCGACGGTCACGTGTGGCCAGCGGCTCTCAATTTAAGTAGCTTTGCAAAGCTTCCCATCCTTGTATTAAGGGCAGTTGCAGGATGCTAGGTTGGTGTGGGAGTGATGCTAGCTTTCAGCGCATGTCTGAGAGGGACATTTTCAGACCCACTCGGACTGAGTTACCTGTATCAACAGCCATGCACACTCTTCAGCCATTGGGAGGGGCCATGGGTCCAGCGAAAGCCTTGGTAGATGTATCTGGGATCATAGGCTCCAGCATCCCTCCTTAGATTCCCTCTCACCCTCTCCTCCACCACCCTGACTCGATGCCCTCCAGACTTACGCCCCGCTCAGGACTTTCAGAGATCGCACGGTCTCAAAGCCAAGCTCCAGCACACTGGGACACTCGGCTGTGAATTCGTGCCGTCGGCCCTGGAAGCCTTCTTCATCCCACACCACCATCTGCGCAGGAAAGAGGGGGGGATCTGTGGGTATCACGGTTCTGCGAGCAGAGAGGATCATACCCTGGACTCGGGTGGAGCCAGACAGGTAAAGCAGAGGTCACATGCCCCCGGGGCTGGGTCGGTGAGCAAGGTGGACCGTGGGATCCTGGCCAGCACAGCCCAAGAGTGTGGACAACTTTGTCGTCCCCACCCTTGACCGCTGTTGGGTAAGAATACAAGCAAAGCCTGCATCTCCCAAAGCCTTCATCAAAGGCTTTTACGTGGCTCTGCTATATTATTTTTGTGAGACAAGATCTCGCAAGACCCAGGCTGGCCTTGAGCTTACGAGCTTCCTTCTGCCAGTGCTAGGGCAGGTATAAGCGATCACACCCAGATTTTAGTTTCTCTTGGCAAAGCCAAGCATGGCATGGCCAGAGAAGCACAGCAGAATGATTGTGTGCCATGACTCAAGGGTGGGGACCAACTCAGGTTGCCTGCCTCAGGCAGGTTGTTCCTTAGTCTGAGCTGTGGGCTCAAGGCAGTCAGTTGCCCTCCTGCAGGACGAAGGGGTTCAATGAAGTTGTTGTGGGAGGTTCTTGGATGTTGTCTTCCTTCCCTCCCCTCCCCTCCCAGGGTACTCCCTACCCTCCAATGTCCAGCTGACTTGGTGCACTGCAGGGTCATGTTGGCACGGTCCTACAGAGAGAAGAATACAGTCACCTTCTATCCAATTCCCAGCAGCATCTCTGACTGAAGGCTGGCTTGGGCAGTGTCAGAATCGAGATGGGTCTGAGTATGCCGGGACTGGGGCGACCCTTCTCCCATCCCACCCACATGCAAACAGCACCATCTCAGCCACCTCTGGATGCCATTGTCTCCATCCCCAGCTCACAGTGGGCTACAGTACCAGGTGAGTGGAGAGAGGTGGATGTATCACACACATTCACACACATACACACACAAGCACACACACATACACACAGGCACATACACATGCACATACATGCACACACATATACACACACATACACACATATACTCAGAGGCACACTCACATGCACACATGCACACGTGCATGTGTACACACACAGGAACACAAGGCACACATACACACACTCACACACACATACACAAGTATACACACATACACACAGGCACACACACATACATACACATTCATGCACACATGCATGTGCATGCACACATGCACACACAGGCACACATACACACACAGTCACACACACATACACAAGTATATACACACATACACACAAGTACATACACAAATACACACACCAAAACAAAGTGCAACACTAGCCTAGTGTGTGGCTCTCAAAGTGGACACACAGGTCACAAAATGATGGGGGAGGGGATCTTGGCATTTAACTAAGAGTCACAGGCAGCAGTCTGAACACTTGTAGACTTCCTGGGGTATGATGGCATTCAGGGTTAGCCAGTGACATCCCCAAGATTGGCACCATAGGATGATGCCACCAGAGAGCTCGGTTCCACTCCTGTCTCCCTCTCATACTTACCAAGAAGGGCCCAGAGCACATGTCAGAACCAGAAACAGACAAGGTCAGGGCTCTTATAGGCAGGAAAGGAACAGGGGCCCCAAGGGACAAACACAGACTCAGCAAGCCAGAGGTAGAAACAAAAGCCAGTCCTGGCCAGGGCCCAGAGTGGACATGTCAGCAGCTCTGCCTTTAGTGGGGAGGGATTGGTGGCTTACCCAGGGTCAGCACTAGGGAATGCGAGGGGTAGATAGCCCGTTTCCATTGGTTCCACAGGACTCCTGTCCAGGACTAGAGATCCAACCTCATCTTGATGGTGCACCATAGGACAGACAGAACCCAGATCACAGAGTTCTGTGCCTGCCCTCCTCCTCCACCTCACCTGCCCCTGCCTCTTCTAGCTGGATGTCACACTTTCACTTGAGGCTACTCTTTGAAAGGGTGGAAACAATGTATACAGTAGCTTGGAAGTAACTGGTTCTAAGCAAAACCCTGGGGGCCTGGGGCAAGGGCTTTGGATAACAAATACCCAGGAGCGCAACTCTTCTCAGGAGGTAAGAGTGGTGGCCAGGGCCAGAACCAGTGCACTCTGCAAGGCCCGAAGAAGCATCCAGGGCTGTGCATGCAGAAGCAAAGAGCCAGGGGCGGGGAGTGCTGCAGCTTACATGTGTCCCAAAGCAGTGCACGCCCGATAAGCACCCAAAGCATTCGGAATCCCCCGATCCCTGCCTCTGAGAGGGCCCTGTCGCAGGAGAGGGTAGCATGGCAGGAGCGGCTTGTGGTAAAACTCAGCCTTGCTACTGGGTGACCCAGATAAAGAGTGAGTCCTTTGATGGCCAGGAAAATAGCAACATCTCTTCCTTCCTGCGATGTCAGAACAGTTGTCACACAGGCAGGGCGTGGTGAAGGGTGGACGGGCCCAGTCTCCACAGCCAGCAGCCTGGGTCTGCATCCTGTGCCTGGGGGCTAAGTACTTTTGAGCAGGTTCCCAGTGAATACCTTTAAGCCTCGGTTATGCTGTGTGTTAAATAGAAATAAAAAAAAAAAAGACAAAGTTGGGGGCTCAGTGGGGTACCTCCAAGCCTGGCTTTAAATCCTCAGGACCACAGGGTATAAGGGAGAACTGACTCCTGCAAGTTACCCTTTGACCTTCTGACCTCCACGTGAGTGCACACACACACACACACACACACACACACACACTTAACATGTATGATAAACATGTTCCTGATGAAAAGGGAATTATCTGGGTCTTGGCCATGTCTGCCATCCTAGATAGCCATAAAATATAATATTATTATGAATGGCAGTTCCCCCAAACCAGAAGCTCACAGAGTCTGGAATGAGAGGTGTGGGGAGGAACAGAGCCCGCAGACCAATGTGGTGCTGTACACTTGTAATCCCAGCACCTGGCATGTGGAAGCAGGGAGTCTAGCCTCAGCTACATAGAGATCTTGAGGCCAGCTTGGGCTACATGAGACCCTGTCTCAATATGTGAAAAAGAAATATAACATGAGAGCCAGTTCCACGTGACAGATGGGAAACAGGGCCAGAAGGGGACAAAGGAACCACCCCACTTTCTCATCTATAAATAGCTGATCTGAAGAGCTGCCCAGCAAGGGAAGCTGTTCCCCTCTCCCCAAACTTTTGGCAAGCTTCCCATTGCTAGGAGGGTCGGGGTCGGGACAAAACTGCCCCAGATGCCTGCCCTTGAGACAAGATCTGTGGGTGGCCCTCACCGCAGGCACTTGGCCTGAGTCCCAGTGGCTGGTCTCTCCTGTACTTCCCAGCTTGCCCTTCAAGGCCTTGGCCCCGGATGAAAAGCACAGAGGAGGCCAGCAGGGAGAGGGGCTGACGGGTAGAGGGCCAGGGCCAGCGCTGGTCCTAGACCAGAGTGACCACAAGATAGAGATAGGCCCCACAGGGGTCCTGGACTCCCCAGAGCAGAAGGATTTCTCAGAAGATGGCCGCACCCCTACTGGGGTTGGCGACACAGAATGCAGGTGGCCTGGCCTGGCCTGGTTCCAGCCCCACTCCACTGGGGGGTTCACACTGTGGAACAAGGTTGGAGCTTCCTGTTCTGTGTGGGTTTCAGTTTCTCTGGGGAAATAAATGGTGGGTCATCTGGCAGTCGCTTGTCTACTGAGACGCTCGGCTATTCTGGCCGTTCTCCTTTGCCCTGGGCTCTCTCCCCCCTGTCTATTGATTCCTCTCTTCATCTTCTGAAAAACCTTTCTCTCTATCACCCCCACCCTTTGCACCTCAAAAGTCCTTACCCTCTCTAGTAGACTAACAGGGACCCGCCAGGACCCAGGCCCTGCGTGAAACGCTGGCCCCTGGCCAGGTCCGTTACAGTGGGGTATGAGGATGCTCAGAGTCTCTTTGTTCCTGACCCTGGGCGGCGTCCCCTGGTGTCAGACAGTGGGGGCTGAGGGGCAGTTAGGAAGGACCCAGGCCTTGAATGCTAAGCCCCTGAGCCTGAGACCCAGTCCTACCCCACCACCCTAGAACAGGGAATTCAGGCAAGGTTCAGTCAGGGCCTCAAAGGCTGGATAGCCCGAGCCTTCCCGCTTGCTGTGGTCTGTACTGGCCTCTGCACCCAGCCTTCCTCATCCAAGAAATGGGTGCAGCGCTCAGGATGGGGGCTGTGGACTGGAAACCCGTCTCCTGGCCCTTATAGAACATGATCAATGTCGTCTTCAGTTCTGGGCAGCATCCACAGGGAGACTTGTCAACTGTACCTGTAAACCGAGACCCCCCTAGAGGTAGAGACGTGTGAAGCAGCCTGACTGAGGCTGGATTCTATCCCAGGTCACCTCCTCGCCCATCCCCCTTCCCTAGCCTAGGCCGGCAGCCAGCAGGGCCCTGGGCCTGTCTCCAGCCGGGGAAATAGAGAGAACAGTCAGAGCAGAGTTGGGGCCAGGGTTTCTCTGTGTTCCAGGCCAACAATAGAAAATGCTACCCTGGGCAGTAACGGGGCAGAGCCGGCCACGGGCCCCGTCCGGGTTTGCTGACCCAGCTCCCTCTTTGTGCTACACTATAGACCCTGGTGTCTGCCAGGCTATAAAATGGGGGGTTGGCCCTGAGGCACCCACAGCACCCGCCTGTCCACCAACACAGGTAAGAGGGGACTGCCACACCACTAGAGAACCGGGGGAGGGGGGAGGATGGAGACAGAGGGGGGCGGCTGACTTAGACAGAGCCAGGCAAAAAGCCAAACCCAGAACGGTTGCTGCTGCATACTTGTCTAGATAGCACGCTGGAGGCTGGGGCAGGAGGATTGCTGAGAGTTGGAGGCTAGCCTGGGCTACAGGGAGGTAGAGAGGAAAGGAATGGTCTTCACCAAGAGAGAGAGGGAGATGGGACACATGGCCGGGAAAGGAGCCCAGCCTCTGGGGAGAGTTTCCCAGAACAGAGACAGGTCAAGGGTGGCTGAAACCCCCAGATGTGGTCCAGATGTGTGTGTAGCAGAGCAACCAGTCTTCCTGAAAAAAAAAAACCTGGGAGAAAGAAGTATGCTCACCCCAGTTAGAGAGAGGATGTTGGGAACCCACCCAGACCCAGGGAACTTGCTCTGGACCCCAAGGGCTCCAGTGGCTTGTAAATTGTCAGTACAGTCTTTGGTGGATTTCCTCCAGGGGACAGTGCAGTCAGGTATGACCCGTACCCAGAAGTCTGTGCTCCTTGAGGCAGCAGTGGAGCTGACCAGAGTCCTCTCCACCCAACGCCCACAGGCTCAGTTCCGGCGTGGAGCAACGGAAACACACACACCACTCCCGCTCCTTGTGCCTCCCGACCCCGAGTGCCAGGCTTCTATTTTGCACACCCACATCTGCCCTCGGAGGACACCAGGGGTGGGGGGCTGGGAGAGGTTCAGGACAGGCATACACTGGCGCTCACTCTCTGAACAGATGTTGCCTGAGACGCTCCCATGCGCCTGGCACGGAAACAAGTGCTAAGGAGCTACTACGGCAGACAGGCGAGCTTACAAGGCTACAGCTAGTCACCCAGGTGCCTCTCCATCTGCTGCCACAGATGGGAGCTGACTGCCGTGGCGCGGGGGCTACAGGGCATCTTCGCTCCAGCTAGACTCTAGAGGGGTATCCCGATCCCAGCTAGTCCCTCCGTTAAGGTCAAGATGTGAGGCATTCAGTACTGTGCCCGATGGTGCCGAGGGGGACCGTCACTCGTACGGTGAGCGAAGCCACGCTATACTCACACACACGTGGTGGTGAGCTAACCAAGCACGGGAAGGGAGGAACAGAGTGTGAGGCTAGAGGGCAGGAGGCAGTGCAAGGAAGGGACAGCATCCAGGAAGAGACTGGCTGTCCCAGAGCAAGGTAGAACCCAGAGCTTCAGCCCTGTCTCCCAGGGAGAGCTGATGGCTGTGGAGGAGCCCATAGACATGGCTGAGAAGCACATGGGTAGGGGCAGCTTGGAAGCGCCGCCCCAAAATCACCCACCCCCAAGGCTTTTTTTTTTTTTTTTTTTTTTGAGAAAGGGTTTCTCTGTGTAGCCCTGGCTGTCCTGGATCTCACTCTGTAGACCAGGCTGTGCCTCAAACTCAGAAATCTGCCTACCTCTGCCTCCCGAGTGCTGGGATTAAAGGTGTGCGCCACCACTGCCCGGCTGGACTTCTTTTTCATTGCAGCACCAGGAACCATGTCTCAGGCTGCCAAGGCTGTGGCTACCACAGCGGTGAACCCAGGGCCTGATGGCAAGGGGAAAGGGGCACCATCCACAGGGCCAGCCCCAGCTCCTGGCCCAACTCCTGTCCCAGCTTCTGTGCCCAGGCCCGTCGCCAAAGTAGGGGACCTGCCTCCTGGGAGCTACAGGGTAAGGATGCGGGGGCTGGGCTGTACAGATCCACTCCTCCTCACCCTGCTCCTCTTTCCTACCCCCTCTTCCTTCCCTTCCTCCCCAGCCTCTCCCCTTTGCAGGTCTTTTCTCCTTCCTGTGTTTCGAATCTCTGCCTCCCATCTGACTCTTTCTACTCTCCATGCTCCCTAGCCTGCTCTCCATCCTCCCTGGCCTGCTCTTTGTCCTCCCTAGCCTGCTCCCCATCCTCCCTAGCCTGTTCCCCATCCTCCCTAGCCTGCTCCCCATCCTCCCTGGCCTGCTCCCCATCCTCCTTAGCCTGCTCCCCATCCTCCCTAGCCCACTCCCCATCCTCCCTAGCCTGCTCTCCATCCTCCCTAGCCTGCTCCCCATCCTCCCTGGCTTGCTCCCCATCCTCCGTAGCCTGCTCTGCATCCTCCCTGGCCCATCCTGTGTGTGGGAGCTTAGAGAGTGGCAAAGTCAGAAACCTGAGAGGAGTATGTTTGTTGTCAGCGACCACTCATCCCAGGAGAGCCACCAGGCCACCAGGCTGACCTCTGACCTGGAAGTTCTCCCCCAGGCTCCAGATTGCAGGGTTCCTGGAGGGTCAGACTTCTTGCGATTGGGGATTGACTTGCTGTCTTCACCCTTAGGCAGAGACCTGGCCATGCTTGGTTCATGGTTCACACCTGGTCTGGATGTGGCTGGTTTTGATTTGCGTCATTATATTTAATCATTTAACAAGGTTGCGAGCACCTACCTGCAAACCCACAGCCCATATATAAGCTAAGATTTGATGAAAATCCTGCCTAGCACTAAGGGTCCCTCAGGACTCTACGCTCTATGATCTCCCCAACTTCAAGCATGGGCCACACACACTTGGTGTTGGCTGGATAGCACTGACAGCACTGAATGGCGGAGTTACTGGGTGGGGCAGGAAACGGCTAAAAATCCAAATAAGAGGCACAGAGGTGAAGGAGGGGTTGGCGGTGCACTGGGTTAGGATGGGCTAGTGCATCTTTCCTGTATTTGGAATAAAGAAATGTCTCAAGCCCTGCTCTGAAGGAGCCCTTTAGGGGTAGGGTGGAAAAAGCAAAAGAGAGGGAGGCAGAGGAGGAAGAGAGGGAGGAAGAAGAGGAGGAAGAGGTGGTGGAGGAGCAGGAGGGAGGCTCCGAAGCAGTGGTGACTTTCCAGGGTTGTACCTGTCTATAAGGGCTATCACAGCGGGAGGCACTCAGCCCCTACCCAGGGTAGAGGAGGAGCAGTCTCAGAGAGCTTCCTGGTGACGGTGGCCTCTGCACCCAGAATAGGGTCGGGACTGCACAGGTGGCCTGGAATATGAGTTAGGAAGTGGAAGTCCCAAGCTGGAGATTCCTGGTGAAGAGGTCCTGCCAGGCTGGCAAATAACACGGAGGGTCATCTGAAAGGGTCGGGTCTGTCGCAGCGCATGCTTAGCCCCACCGCTTGGTGGCTGAGGCCAGAAGATCACAAGATGAAGGGTAGCCAGGTTACAGAATAAATCCCGGGTCACTCTAGGCTACGCAGAGAGCCTTGGGATGAGAGACACAGCCTCCATTCCTTCTGCGAATGATGGGACTGACCTTGAGTTCAATAATGGGGAGACCAGAGGAAAGGTACACTCACACACAGAGGCTCAGGCACGGTACCACGATGAGACAGGCCCCGGCCTCACCTGCTTTGATTGACACATGCCCTTCAGAGCTTATTGGACTTGAGTCCTTCATCTGTCCGGCTTGCTTCATTTTGGAGTCAGTGTCACAGAGCAAGGCCACCCCTCACTCTGTCTCCTGAGCAACGATGGGCTTCTCTCCACAGCTGATTGTCTTCGAGCAGGAAAACTTCCAGGGCCGCCGGGTGGAATTCTCAGGGGAGTGCCTGAATCTAGGGGACCGTGGCTTCGACAGAGTGCGCAGCCTGATTGTCGTCTCAGGACCGTGAGTGCTGGACCAGGAAGGGGACACTCCTCCACAGAACAGCTACATTTGCCTGGCAAATTTGCTAGTCACATTGCTGGTCACATTTGCTGGCACATTTGCTAGTCACACCTTGGTCATTCCTTATTCTGTCTGCAAACCCCAGCGGGGAGGAGCGCGGTGCTCCCTCATTGACAGATGAGGCAACCGAGAGTCAGAAAGACCTGAAGGGTGTGAGGCCACCGTGCTGTTGCCATTTTTCAAGAAGCCTTGTATCCCTGGCCATCCCTCTCCCAAATACCAGTAGTGTACAAAGTAGGTGCATAGCATGTTATCTGAGACAGCACCAAGTTATCAGAGAGAGAGAGAGAGAGAGAGAGAGAGAGAGAGAGAGAGAGAGGAGAGAGACAGAGAGAGACAGAGAGAGACAGAGACAGAGACAGACAGAGACAAAGAGACAGAGAGAGACAGAGACCGAGAATGCTACCTTCCTCCCCAGTCAGCAGATAGGGAGGCTCTGAAGGACTCAGGTAGTGAGTGAGGTCATCGGTGCTGAGTGGCGGCGCTATGTTACATGCTATTGGACTTTACCCCCACTTCATGGAAGCAGTAGGCTAGCCCTTCAGGGCTATCTCCCTGAGCTGAGGCCATGCTACCCTCTATTGTTTCCCAACTATAAAGCCCGCCAAGGGGTGTGGCCGGCCAGCCTTTAAGACATCCCAGACTGTCTACGGCAGAAGGCAAAGCGCCAGGCTGTTTCAAGGTCAGATTTAGATCAGACCTACGTGGGTTCAGAGGCTCGCCCTGTGTCTGGTTCAGTCTCCAAGCCTCTGTTTCTTGGACCCTGACACAAGGAGAGGCAGACTGATTCTGGAGTGGTTTTGTCAGCATAGACACCCAAGCATGGCGCATAACAGCGGTGGCCGTCCACTCTGTGAATCTCGGAGCATATCACAGTCCATGTTCTGATTCAGGGGCCACTCATGCCTCTCGCTCCCACTCCTTCCCCGATGTGGTCAACCCCGGCTCAGCCCCGCCCATTCCCCCAAGCCTATCCGGGACAGAAACTGCTGGTTGTGGCCATTTTTGAGGTTTCAGGGTGTTTGGGATGCTGCTGACTCAAAGCCGGAGCATTTCCCCCACAAAGAGAGACGGCTTTGCCCATGTCCTTTTTTTGGTGTTCTGGGTTGTTCCCCAAAGGAACAGCCATGGGCCTGAGATGTGGTGGCATGCGGGAAGAAAGGATGAAGGGGAAGTGAGCAGAGGAAGGAGGGGAGAGACATGTACCCAGGAGGTCTCCTGTACCATGAGACCTGTACCATGAGATCTCAGAGACCTCAGCCCGAAACCAGACACCATGCACGACATGGGCTGGGTGCCACCGTTCAGGACTAAAGGCTCCATGTCCTCATTTCACTCCTGCTCTCCTCTTCTCGATTGTGGCTCCAAAGAGCCACAGGCAATGAGGAAGGACAGCCAGCCACATACCAGATGTTTCTCATGGCTGACTTGGGTCCTCGTGAGCCACCGAAAGAGGACAGAGTTGTGTGGAGGGAGAGCAGCAAGTGGCAAGACCACCTCTGTCTTGTCTTTCTGTAAGCAATGGCTTCCCCACTCTCTAGTCCCTGATGTGATTACCATGTGAACCTCCTGTTGAGTCTGCTCGATGAGCTCTTTGGTTTCAGATCCTCATCATTTTCAGTGATGCAGGTGCAGCCACTTCTCCTCCTCCTCTTCTCCTCTTTTCTTCTTCTTCTTCTTCTTCTTCTTCTTCTTCTTCTTCTTCTTCTTCTTCTTCTTCTTCTTCTTCTTCTTCTTCTTCTTCTTCTTCTTCTTCTTCTTCTTCTTCTTCTTCTTCTTCTTCTTCTTCTTCTTCTTCTTCTTCTTCTTCTCCTTCTCCTCCTCCTTCTCCTCCTCCTCCTCTTCCTCCTCCTCCTCCTCCTCCTCCTCCTCCTCCTCCTCCTCCTCCCCCCCTCCTTCTTCACTGAAGTTTAACTAGCTTCAGTGACTGCTCCCAAACATGTGGCGGAGAGTCAATGATGAACTAGGATTAGAACTCAGGTCTGCCATTTCCCAGGGTCTCTGGTCTTCACACTTGTGTGGCACCACCTTCTAAGGTTCTCTTCCCATGTAGCCATTCTGCCCATCACATATATCACCTATCCACATGTGTGTTCATCTATCGGTCAACCCATCCAGTCATCTGTCTGATGTCTATCACTCTCTTTTATCCATCTTTCCATCCCTACATCCATTTATTTGTTCACTCTTCCAGCTGGTCAGCCATCTGCACATCCACTCTCTTGTCACCACCTATCCATCCATCCAACTGTCTACCCATACAGCCATCCATTCTACTATGTATCTACTTATACATTTACTTATTCATCCATTCCTTACTTGTCCACCTATTCACTGACACATCCATCCATCCATCTATTAATTAGCCTACACAGCCTCATATCCATAATCCACCCCCTTCCTCCATCCATCCACTTAAACACCCATACCTTCATCATCCATCCATTGACCCACCCATCTGTCCACTATCCATTCATCCATCTACCCATCTATTCATCCATCCATTCGCCCTCCATCCACCATCTATCCATCAATCCATCCATCTACTCACCCATCCTCCCACCTACCCATCCATCCATCCATCACCCATCCATCCATCCACCCACCCATCCATCTACCCATTCATTCATCCATCCATCCACCATCCATCCATCCATCCATCCATTCACTCTTTGATCTCCTTCTCCAGTCTACTAAGAACCTCAGTCGTCTTCCTTGAGGACAAGTCCTATCTTCATTATGTCACTTCAGTGTGGCTGACTCATCCCTCAGACAAGGTCCTGAGGCTCCTGTGACTCTCAGCCCATGACTGTCTCCTCATTGTCATCTTTCCGGTAAGAGAGTCCCAGCATGGAGATAATGTTCATGGGGATGGTCCATTGAGTCTCTTGGTTCTTCGGAATTCCAAACACGAAGAGCAGACTCACCACCCTAGGATCCCTGCTTTAATCTCATAGTCAGACCACACTGGAAAAGCCCCCACTAGATTTGAAGCTTCCAGTTTACTTACTCTTTGTGAAAGATGGATCCCTTCACGCGTGCTGTCACAGCAGGAGAATTCAACAGGTGGCTGACCATGCTCGGTCTCTGTGCCGCGCACCCCGGCTGTGGGGCTCCTGGCGGCCAGGCTAGTTCTCAGCAAACAAGAATTCATGCTCTCGTATCTGAACCTCTGGGATCGCCCACAGTTGCTTCCTTTGATTTTGTCTCCGTGCTTGGAGACAGGTTCTCCCTGTGCAGCCTAGGCTGGCCACAGCTACGTTCCCCTGTTCAGGGTGCATGATTACTCTCTTGGCTCCTATGTTTTATTCTAAACGATCCTTTGAACCCAAGCTTGTACCAAGCTCCGACAGTTGAAAACCTACTTTTGTTGTGAGTCACGGGCACCTATGAGAAGCCTTGCTTTGAACGCAATGCTGCACTTCATGCCCTGGCCTGCAGAGCTGAGGCCAGTGTGTGGTCCTCCCATGGTTGGAAAGAAGCGACCAGTAGGTATTAGAATCACATTAGCCGCAAGCAGAGACTTGGTGCCAGCTGTTAGTGAGCTTAAATAAAATCCTTCTTGATAAGTTAGTTGGCCCCAGGTCCTTATAGTATTTAAAGCCTTGTGAATCCCATATGTGCTAAAATAATTTGCTCAGATAATTACACACAGTATCTCACTTAATCCTCCGTCAACTCCAAAAACCGTTAGTGTAGATGAATTGCGAGACCGGGGAGAGGGGAAACCGGTTGTCAGTGGTTACAAAGGAGGAGAGCACAGAGTGACACCCAGGCCCATTGGGCCCATTCTGGGTTTTTATTTTGGTACCTGGGCTGCTGTAAGAAAAGATGCAGGAAGACAAGCAGGGGAAAATGGCACCTGCTGATGCTGTCTCTTCTGTCTCCATCCCTCCCGGTCCTTCTTGCGTCCAGCTGGGTGGCCTTTGAGCAATCTGCCTTCCGTGGGGAGATGTTTGTCCTGGAGAAGGGCGAGTACCCACGCTGGGACACCTGGACCAGCAGTTACCGCAGTGACCGGCTCATGTCCTTCCGGCCCATCAGGATGGTGAGTGGCTGGGGCTGGGGCAGAGGTCTACAATGAGCACAGAAGCCTAGGGAGCTCTGGTTGTTCAGAAAGAGGTTCCTTTGCTCTCTACAATTCTGCAAACATCTGTGCCCTACCCAGGGTTGCGGGTGATACAGACAGTTCTCTGCTCTGTGAGTTTGGAGTTAAGCATCCAGAGAGTGAATGGGACATTTTCATGTGCTCCTTGATCCCCACCCCTGTAGAAGATCAGGTTCCTGGTTCCTGGTTCCTGGTTGCACCCTGGGGAGCTTTTCAAAGCCCAGTGTCCACCCAGGGCATGCAACATGCAGAGCGAAGTTTGCACTGTGGTTGGGCATGGTGGGTGATACAGGCTGAGTACATCCGAGTACAGGGGCGGTGGAGGCATAAGGATCATGAGTTCAAATCTAGCCTTTGGCTACAAGTGAGACTATGTTGAAAAAAAAAAAAAGACAAGGAAGGAAGAAAGGAAAGAAGATGAGTTAGTTGTGAAGTGGCTAATAAAAGGGCTTTGGGGGAAGATGTGACATCCTGACCATGTGACAACACATGCTGACTTAGCTCTGTGGTGTTTAACTAGATCGGTGTAAAGGAGACGAATCTAGATGGTGGAGACAGCCCCGCAAAGTGTGTGTGGTATTTCCAGAATTATGTATTGTTTATGAATCACGAGCCAACTACTCTTCTTAGTCGCCGCGTATGTCTGGCTTGGACGGCAGCGACTCTCGCCTCCTGGGGTGGCAACACCCATGAAGAAAGTTCATTAAGGAAGGCTCACCAGGGAACGTGAGGCGTTACTAATGCATCACTGTGAGTCAGGCAGCCAGGGTGCTCGCAGCACATTGAGAATCCCAGGGTGGATTTCAGCCTTCACACTGGGGATGCTTCAGAGCTCAGAGCTGAGCTGCAAACCCTTGAGTGGCCTCGTATGTCCATCTGTCTGTCAGATGTCCATCAACCTTCCTGAGCCTGAGACCCTTTAAAACAGTTCTTCATGTTGTGGTGACCCCCAACCACAAAGTTATTTCATTGTTACTTCATAACTATAATTGCGCTACTGTTAGGAATGTCTGATCATACAGGATATCTGATATGCGATCCCCTGTACAAGGGGTCTTTTAACCCCCTCCCCAAAAGGGTCATGAGCCACAGGTTGAGAACAGATATTCTACGTACTGGGTACAGCTGGGAACCTTGCTCAATCAGGCACTGCCAATGAAATACCCAGTCTAGAAGCTGCTATCCCATACTGTAAGGGCTATCCGTTTGTACTTGGCCATGGTATGTGTGTTGCTTTGTGTTTTGAGACAGCATACCACGCGGAAGCCCTAGCTTAGTGTTTTCCCCAGGGTTGCAGGCGTACACCACGCGATCAGATCCTAAGCGGTGACTGAACATGTGAAATTTGGCAGGTCTAGATGGAGATATCCTATAAGCATGATACATGGTCCTGGTTTTAAACACACTACCACATGTGTTTCTCACAAGTGTAAAGTCGTTCTCACGTGATCACGCTGGCCAGATTAAAATTATGGTTATATTTTAGACGTAGTTGTTTAAGTAAAATATATTAGAAAAATGTAAAGACCACACACCTCCACCTCACCCAGATCAATTTGTTCTGATTCTGGGGGAGCAGCTGATTCTGGGGGAGCCTCTTTCCTTCACCGCTCCCTTTCTAAGTCATCTCTTACACCTGGGGCCATGGTCCACTGATCTGACTCATCCTGTGTCTTCTGTGACTTCTGATTCTGGGCCACCATTGTCCTTCTCCTGAGCACCTCTCCCACCACACCCCACACACCTCACTCCTGGGTTCCCTATCTCTCCTTCGTCCCTGCTTTCGTGAAAATTAGAGAGTTATTTCCAAAATCAAACCTGATCACGGGGACCCTGGCACGGTGGCGCACATCTTTAGGCCAGCACTCAAGGAGGCAGAGGCAGGCAGATCTCGCTGAGAGTTTACATACCAGGTCTAAGTAGTGAATTCCAGGCCAGTCAGGGCTACACAGTTGAGACTCTGTCTAGAAAAGGGAAAAGTGAAAAACAGAACAGAAACTGGTCACCAGGGTGGTTGTTTCTGGCCTGATTCTACGGGCTCAGCATCCAGGTCCTGGAAGCCCTCTGTAACCACAAGAGGCTTCGGATGGGCGAGGGGAGATGGGATTGGTTGGCAGTTGTCCGTGGGCGGGGCACCCATCCCCTGAGGGGTGGGAGCAGAGCCAGCCCAAAGAGAGCGTGAAGGGCCCGCTGAGGCAGCAGGAATGGGCAGGGAAAGATTGGGGGGGGGGAAGGAGGGAGTGTCCGAGAGGTGGGGACCCACAGGGTCTTCAAGAGTATGGTGAGGTCTCACCTCCATTGCAGTGGGGAGCCACAGACTTGCTAACTACCCCCCCCCCGTCCCAGCAAGGTCCTTAAAATGGCTACAGCTATAGGCTAACAGTTGCCGGCATTGATTACGTCACCTCTAAGTGCTTGCTAATCATCTCCTGAGTCCTCATGCCTACCTCAGACCACACCCCTTTCAGGGACATTGCAGTCCAGCCTTTCTTTGCCTACGCCTTCTTTTCTGCTCAGTGTGATCTCTACCGTACTTCCCTTCTCTAGCTCGCAACTCATACTTGACCTACAGAACCCCTCTTAAACTCCACAGCTCCTTGTGTCCTGCCTTCCCCTTGTTTGCTAGTTAGCAATGGTGGGTGAAGTACCCCTTTATTGAGCACCCGCTATATGCTGGGTGCTTTCTCTTCCTTCTGCGAAATCCGTACAGCAGCCCTGGTAGGCAGAAGCCATAACAGCCCTTTATTGTAGCGATTGTGAAACTGAGGTCCAAAAATAGAAAATGAAGGGCTTCAATGTTGCACAACTTTGGGCTGGGCCTCTCACCCTGTTCTGTTGGTTGTTCATCTCTATGGCACTTCAGCTACTAAAACTAGTGTGGGCCGGGGTCCCAGAGCTCTTTCTATTGCTGACACTCAAGTGTGTATCACAGCATCTTCCAGATCTATTGTTCAGCTACAAAGTGTCTTAGTCATGGTCCCATGGGCAAAGAGGCAGCAGACTCATTTTATGGATAGACACATTAAGGCTTGAAATGTGTGAAATGCCCAAAGTCAAGACTCAAACCCAGATCCATGCTCCACATGCTCTTCCACAACCCATGGTCCATCATAACTCCTTCTGATTAGAAGTACATATGAAAAGACATTGGTGGGGCTCCCTGTTGGCGCAGAGAGATTGTTGGGAATTGGAATGTCACTTGTCTGAAAGGCACTGTCTCCAGCTGGCTGTGTGGTGTAAATCAATACGCTTGCCCTCTCTGAGCCTCTGTGTTATTGCAGGGTGACGCCACACGCATCTCCATGTACAGACTTGGGCCTGTGTGGATGAGTTCATTTTATCTTTGGGCATCTGAGATGTTTTGACCATTATCTCCTCCTCCCAGATGAGGAGGGTCCTCGCTGGACAAACCCCAGGTGTCTCTCCCCACTTCTTTCTATTCTCCCAGCTTCTGCTTCCATTTCTGACTGTCTCCACCTCCCCAGGATTCCCAGGAACATAAGATCTGCCTGTTCGAAGGGGCCAACTTCAAGGGCAACACCATGGAGATCCAAGAGGATGATGTGCCCAGCCTCTGGGTTTATGGCTTCTGTGACCGCGTGGGGAGCATAACCGTCTCTAGTGGCACGTAAGCATCCAGGTTCTGGGACCAGCAACAAGTGCAGAGTCAGAAGATGAGGATATCAGAGATGGACGGTCACATCAGGCCCCCGGGAAAGGGAACAACCTTATAAGCCCCTTCCCCCACACAGAGATCTCACACAAAGACACTACACAGAGATCTCTCTCTTACACACACAGATCTCACACAAAGATAGACAGACACACACACATAAATACACAGATCTCACACACAGACACACCACACACAGATTTCTCTTGTTCTCTCTCCCTCTCTCACAGAGAGAGATACACAAATCTCACATACAGAGATACACACACAAATTTCACACACACACACACACACACACACACAGAGATCTCTCTCGATATCTCTCACACACAGAGATCTCGCACAGATAGCCACACACTCTCACACACAGAGATCTCACACACAGAGACAGATCTTGTTTTCTCAGACACACAGATCTCACACACACACACAGACACACAGAGATCTCACACAGATATACACACAGACAAACACAAAGATCTTACACACACATACACAATCAGAGAGATCACATACACACACACACCCCACACAGAGGTCTCTCACACATATACACATAGTCTTCCCGGACTAGGTTATGGGCATGTGGCAAGTTCCACCTCAGTCTAAATACTAGCCCACAGATGGAGAGAATCTTACTGCTCAGAAGTAATGAGGCCCTGGCCAGAACGGGCAGAGGGTAGGACCAGCAGAGGTTCCTGGGCGAGATGGCACCCTGTCTGCACCTCAGTATTGCTGGCTGAACAATGAGTGGGTGAGGAACCCTTATCCACTTTGATTCCTGAGATCTGAGGTTCCCAAGCAAAGCCCTCTATTCTACCTCCATGAGAACCTAGGGAGGGTCAGGTGCCTTACCTCTGCCTTCCTGTGGTGATTCTGGGTGGTAGCCTACCCCCCACTCCCCCTCAGAACCTGTGTCCTTCTGAGACTTATCTGAGAGCCTGGCCCATGCTGGGCACAGAGAGGAGGCTTAGATTGAAGCCACTCTCTACTTAGAAGGGTTTCTTCTACCCAGTACTAGAGATACCAGTGTGCCCTGTACAGCGTGGGCATGATCCAGCCTGGGCTCCCCTCCTATATCAGGGTGGACGGAACTGGGTGGGATTCAGCTATTCCTGCTGAGAAACCAGCTAGTGACAGACAGGGTGGTCAGAGAATGACTCATGTTCAGGCAAGGGCGGGACTTAGGATGAATCACCCACTGTGCGGAGGAAATCTTTGTGTTGCTCTCACCGGTCAGAAGAAGTGAGCCCTCATCAGAAGTGGAAGAAGCAGGATCCATATCCACACCCCACAGAGGGTAAACTGAGGCCCATGTGGCTCAGCTTCTGGGTTACCTGACACTGGACAGTGCTTACAGGAGCCACAGAGACTCACTGAATGGGAGGGACATCCAGAAGCCTGAGTCTCATGTATTGGATTCTGTTCTGGGGGGGGGGGTACGAGGGGGAAGAGAGTGTCACCAAGGAGTGGGGGAGGGGAGAGTGTAGCCTCACCATCTTCTGTGGGTTTGGACTGACTGCCTACAGTGGGGGCATTCACTCCATCTGGTCCCCCAATCATGCTCAGCACATGACTGCCCACTTTACAGAAGAGAATACTGAGGCCTATCAGAAAGAGAAAGGCCATGTAACCAGGGGCCCGGAAGGGCCAAGCTGGAGCAGGTGTGTGGCCCCTACTGGGACATTCACTGTGCTGGCCGCCTTAACACCTTTCCTGCTCGCTTTCCAGATGGGTCGGCTACCAGTACCCAGGTTACCGTGGCTACCAGTATCTGCTGGAGCCTGGCGACTTCCGGCACTGGAATGAGTGGGGCGCCTTCCAGCCGCAGATGCAGGCTGTGCGGCGCCTGCGGGACCGCCAGTGGCACCAAGAGGGCTGCTTCCCCGTGCTGACCGCTGAGCCCCCCAAGTGAGCCAAGCTCCAGGCCTCCCTTCTACAGCCCGCCCTGCCTCAGGGCCCATCTTCCCCTGATAATAAAGTTCTTATAGCGGACACGAGCTTGGGTCCATGAACCGTGTGCGCCCACCTGTGACTCCTGGTCGTAGTCACAACCGGAACAACCAACCGTAAACTCACTTGGCAATTACTACAAAGATCTTTCTGGGGGTGGGGGTGGGAGATGGGGTCATAGGTCCCATGCTGACCTCAAGCTTTGGTGTATAGTCAAGGATTACTGTTGGAGCTCCGCACTCCCTGTGTAGCAGAAGATGACCTTAAATTTCTGAGTCAAATTCTTCTTGGAGGTTTGAACCCACTGAGTTTATTCGGTGCTAGGAATTGAACCCAGGGCTTTGAGCAAGCTAGGTAAGAAGTGTTCCACCAACTAAGCTTCACCCCCAGCTCATTGGTTTGTTTGACTGCTTTATCTATTAAGACACGGTTTGCAGGCTGTCAGAGATGGCTCGGCAGTAAAGAGCACTCACTGGCTGCCCTGGCAGAGGACCTGGGTTCAATGCCCAGCTCCCATGTGGCAGCTCACAAAAACAGCTTGCTTCAGTCCTAGGGGATATGACACCCTCTTCTGGCTTCCAGAGATGCATTCATTTATGCCTTCATACAGATAGAACACTCAAGAACATCTCTCTCTCTCTCTCTCTCTCTCTCTCTCTCTCTCTCTCTCTCTCTCTCTCTCCCTTCCTGTGTAGCCCAGGCTGGCCTTGAACTCGAGTCCTTCCACCCCAGCCTGTTGAGTGCTGAGATTACAGGTGTGTGCCTCTGTGCCCAGCGGCAGGAATCCTCACACACATTTCACCACTACAACCCTTCCAGTTGAACATGTGAAGAATACCAGCAGGCCCAGAGATGGGAGCAGGCTTGCCTAACATCACATAGCAAGAACCCATACCCAAATCCAGGCATTCTGGCTTCAGAGTCTTGCACATCAGACTCCCATCCTCTCTGCTGGACCCAGATGACTTTTCTGCTCTGCTTGCACGAGCAATAGCAGACACCTTAAGGCACCTTAAATAGGCTCATCGATTTATAAAATAAAGCTTTATTTATTATAGTAATCCATCCAGCAAAGAAGAAACTCAGCCTGGTGCACCGTAGACAGAAAGTGGTCCCAAGAAGAGATCAAATCCTGCATGTTAAGCCTCAGCAGCAGGTCAGCTCCCCTGACATCAGCCTGCTTGCTCCTGACATGACTGTGTCATTAGCGAGTGTTGGAGAAAAGCACAAACCAGCTGAGATTTTTTTTTTCTTCTGCGTTCCCGTTTTAAACAATGAAGATGGAAAAGAATGTTACTTTTGAGTTATCGATTCAGCCCATGAGTCCACCCAGAGAACCCCGTGTTCCGGAAATCTCTACCAGGCATTATTGACTCGTGTATCTGTAGTTAGCATTGACTGACGTTAGCCGGACACTTGTGGTGAGAAGGGTGTTGCTATGGATATCCTCCAGGAGAAGAGGCTCGAGTGATGGAGCCCGAGCCTGCTTCGTGAAGCGTGAAGCGCGGGGAAGCTATATTCTAGGCAGAGCAAACAGCAGAGCCCTGCCGACCCAGATGGCACCAGGATATCGATGATTAAAAGAAAACAGGTGTACCTTCTGGTAGCCTGCTTGAAACCACTGGTGGAGGAGGGCTGTGTTGTCTGCATGTGGAAGCGACACCCTGTGCGGTGGCCAGCTCGCACAGCTGTGCCTGGCAGCGGGGGTGGGGTGGGGTGGGGTGGTGCAGGGCAGCTTTGCTGTGCCACGAGACCGGGCGGGGGTGCCGGGAGATTGTGGTAGATGCCGCAAAGCATTCTGGGATGGGGGCAGTGGCTTGGTGGTTGTGTGGGCAGAAGTGGGGACAGGTTAGAGGCTGAGCCAGCAGGAGATGAGAGTGATAAGGAAGGTGGGGGTCTCCTAACACCTCATCTGGGCTTTCTGGGGCTCCAAAGCAGAGCTGCCATGTTGCCTAGCCTTACACCAGTCTAACGCTATGGCACCTGCCTCTTGCCTCTCCCTAAACTGTGATTCTCTCCTCCTACCCGACAAAGTGGCTAGCGTCTCGGGCAAGAAGACCGGCTTGTTTGTGAATCAGGATTGCGGGCCTGGCCTGCGCTTCTGTTGGGCCCTGGGAGGTGTCCTGTAAATGGCTTCTTCCGGGTCTTACCACCCCCCCTCGGAGTAACGTCCCTCCAAACCCAAGATTCTGAAGCTATGGTTCTTGGCAACTCATCACTAATCTCCCAGGCCTGATTGATTCTGAGGGCAAGCTTCTGGGAGATCCCTCCCCCCCTCCCCGAGCTAGTGAATTCCTATCATCATTTCTGTCTTCCTCCCTTTTTCTCCACACCGACCTCCAATGATGTACGAGTGCAGATCTTTTCGTCTGTTTCCCTTTTGATATTAGAGTCCAGTCTGGCTTTGCATTTATTGCGTAGCCAAGGATCACTTTCAACTTTTGATCCTCCTGCCTCTGTCTCCTGAGTGGAGGGATTGAAGACGTGCTGTTTCGAAGAGCCCTACAGTCATGAGCCTTAAGGTCTTAACTGGCTGATAGCAGGATAGCACATACTGCCGGAAAGAGAAAGGAGATTTCCATGGAGCTGGTCGGTTAGTCGGTGGCTCGGAGTTTTAATCCGCGGTTGTTAAAAGGATGGTTTTGTTATTATTTACGCGATGGTTGTTATTACTCATGAGTCCTAGAAAAAGACAAACAGATAGAGGCATATCTCAGTTGGTCGATGCTTGCCTGGTCTGCTTGGATCACTGGGTTTGATCCCCTCACAGAAAATACTGGGTGTGGTACCACATGCCTATAATCACAACAATTGGGAGGTGGAGGCAGGAGGGTGGTGTACTCAAAGTTATCTTCTGCTATATAAGGAGTTGGAGCCAGCCTGGGCCTCGTGAGACCCGGGAGAGGGGGGGGGGGAAGGGAGGGGAAGGGAGAGAAGGGGGAGAGAGGGAGAGAAGGACAGAGAATTAGAATTCATCAGCTTGATTCATTTTCAAATTCCTTCCTAGTTGCTCTCAGTTCAGTGACATCAGTATTTTCTCCAGGGTACTGACAGGTGAAAAAAAAATTGGGCAAATTAGCATCCTTGAGATTAGATACATATACTTGCCTAAACAAACACAAAAACCCAGGAGGGATTAACAGTCAGTATTTTTTTTATTATTGTTTGACTAGCAAATTTACGAGCACATAAGACAATCTCTAAGAAAAACAAAGCATACAAAAGACTCTAAGCAAAATAAACACTGCAGAGGGAAAGAAAACTTGGCCAGGGTGAGCAGACAGGGTGAGCCCACAGGCTGACGAGCTCTGCCCGGGATCCTGACTCCGTCCTGCCCTGGAAATGTAAGGCGCGGACCACCTGGGAAAGAACTTCAGAGCTGATGCATGAGAAACCACCATGTGTTTTGAAACTGAAACCCAGTTTCAACCACAACTCAAAACATGACTCGGGGGCGACTCTGAAGGAAAACAGAGGCTTGTGACTACAAGGCCCACCTTTCTGGAAACCTTCTGGAGAAGCCCTGGCGTCCTGCGAGCCTCACAAGGGCCTTACCGCTGCAATTCAGCTGAGCCCCCACCCCCCAACTAGATCCAAGATCTTTGATCCAAGTGTTCGGGAAGACAAAATGTCTCTCTGATGGAGCACGGTTTCCATGGTGACAAGGGTAACCCGCATCTTTCAGGCTTCCGGACCTGGGTTGCTGGCCCAGTAGAAAGGACTAGTCCCAGAAGAGCTCGGGGTCAGGGCTTCCACAACCCAGACAGCATCAGACACCGAAGGACATGTAGCAACTGAGTTCAAGGGAGAAGACACGGTCCCGGAGGCAGAATGGCCATGAGTTCAAGACCAACCTGTGCTACATAGTGAGACTGTTTCAAAAAAAAAAAAAAAAAAAAAAAAACTGAAAGGGTTGGAGAGGCAGACCAGTCACCAAAGCACTTGCATTGGAGCATGCAGACTTGAGTTCAGTGCCCAGAACCCACGTGAAAATGTGGGTGTGGTGGGCTGTGCTGGTAGCTTCTGGCCAATGAGACTCCTTGTCTCAAAGGAGGCCACTAGGATTCTAGAACACAACACTTCAGGTGGCTCTGGGACGCACACACACACACACACACACACAGAGGACAAAAACAGATATGACCCTCTTGTTTGGAGCCATGTTGCCATGGCAGCCAGTCGTCTGAGTCAGAGATCAAAGTGTGTTTCCTGAAGCCTGACCATCTAGAAGAACATGGTGACCCCGCAAGCTTCTTGACAGAGTAGGAACCCACTGCCTGCTGCCTGCTGCTGCCAGAGCACTGGGAGGGCGAGAGAGACCTGAATTTACATTAGCTAGCTGTAGACCTCAAACCACATTTCCTGACTGAGCCTCTGTCTTCCTCATCTGTAGAATGGGTGTGATACTAAGAAACACCCGGGAGGCTGTTGGAAAGAGTGAGCAAGCAATGGAAGTTAATTTAAAAATCAAACAAATAAGTTGAGCAAACCCGGTGCTTCTGGGGATGGATTCTAGGGCCCTGAGAGTATCCATCTGGCTTTACCACTCAGCCACTTCCCCAGTCCCCGAATGCTCTTCCAGATAGCTTCAGGTCCAGCAAGAACCTGAAGAAGGTATAGCCATTGATATATAGTGTCTCTATAACCTGGGGCGGGGAAAGGGGTGGGGGCGGGGGTGGGATAAAGCAAAGGAGGGTCCGGTGCTAGGAAGAGTTTAGAATTGTGTGCTTGGTGCTACATTGCTCTCCTGTGCTCCTGACAAACATCCTCTGGAGACCCCCTAAGCTGCTTGTGAACCTGCTTAAAGAAGCAGGCCTGAGGGCCGATGAAGGAGATGCCCATCCCAGAAGGTCCCAGGCCAGGGACAGCGATGGCTGGTTCACCCACCTGCCTTCAAAGTCACGTTAGATTCCCAGGCTGATCCACAACGCGGGGGGGGGGGGTGTCCTATCAATCCAGGAGGGGACAGATTAAGATCTGCATGTGTTTGCTAACCCGGATGACTGAGAGCATGCCCACCCCAGCCATCCGGTCAGATCTGCCTCTCCTGTCTTCCTAGCATCCATGGAAGCAGAATCCTTCCTCTTCGTCCTTTGCCTACCCTGGGATGCTTAACCACCCTGGAATGAGCCAAAGCCCTTACCTGCTTGTTCCTCCCTAAGAGCACCCTGAGGGGTCTCTACAGAAACCACAGCTAGCCACACCCTTCCCTGATGGTGCTCAGCCCTGTCTCCATTTCAGCAGGATCCTGTGGAGATGCCCTGTGGAGATGCCTTTCCTCCGTACACAGGAGCCGGGCTGCATCCTCCCCTCCCACCAGATCCTGCCTACCTGTTTTCACACAAGGCCCCAGGCTGACCTTCTCCATACTGGATCCTGCTCCGGGTTCCCCCCACCCCACCCCACCCCCCCACCCCCGCCCACCAGTCTCTGCTGTGACTAATGTACTTTTCAGGACTAGTCGCACCTGCCACCCTGCCTGTGCTTCAGGTCATGAGGTAAGCACCTCATTTTTTCCTCCCTGGACCAGTTTGGAACCTACTCTTGCCTGGCCAGTTCCAGATCCTGCTCAGAAGGCTTATTGGGGGGGGAATCCAGCTTACTTGTGAAGTCATAAAGCCCAGAGAAAGCTCTCAGCAGAGTAGAAGTCCCCTTTCTCTTTGATCTTTCTTCACCCATAAATAGTATAAAACTCCCAGAGCTGTGTAGTTAGTCACACACACACACACACACACACACACACACAAATCTCAAATATGCACTCAGTAAATGCTAGGTCGCGTGGTTTCATTTTTGGTAACTGGCTTCACCAAGGCGGGGACTTTGTCAGCCCAGCGTCTCCCACAGGGCACTGTTTTATAGACGACATGAACGAATGAATGAATGACAAACACATATCTGTGTGTCTTGCTTTGTCTGGCCTGTAGAGACATTAGTGTTAGTTGTAACGAGTATAAAAATGAATTACATTTAGTTTTGGACAGGTTTGGGGGCTAAGGTTTCACAACACCCTGGGAGGTCAAAGGACAACTTGTTTGGAGGGGGGAGGAGTACGTCCTTGCATGATGTGGGTCCCTCATTGAATTCAGGTGGTCAGGCTTGGAGGCAGGCGCTCTGACACACTAAGCCATCTCGAAAACACCAGGATTGTATTTTCAGTATTTATTTTTATTACTGTGTGTCTAGGCACGCGTGTGGAGGTCGGAGCCAACTTTGTGGAGCCGGTTCTACTCTTCTATCTATGCACTGGTTTCGGGGATTGCAAGCGTCTTTACCAAACGAGCCATCTAACGTATTTTAAGCTGGTAAAACACACCACAACTCGTGTGTGTGCGCGCGCGCGCGCTGTAAACGGAGGCTATTAGAGGACGCAGTGAGAGGCTAGCCTGCACCTTCTCCTTTGCTCTGCACACCTTGGGCTGGCTCCTCTCTGGGACCCAGTTCTGTACCTACAGTGCACACCCCTACGCTGAGGGTCAGCCATCCCACTCAGCGTCTGAACGCCAACCTTGTGGCTGCGCCCTCGTGGATGCCGTGCCGAGGAGGAACGCCCTGCGTATTTAAAGGAGCCAAAGCAGCAAACCCTAAACGGCAGGAGCTCCGCCCCCGGGGAGGAGACGAGGGCGGGGCAACGCTGGAAGGGGCGGGCTCTCTCGGCCACAACCCTTGCGTCACGGCGCTAGAGGGGAAGCTAAGGGAGGGGACGCGGTGGAGGCCTTCGTGTGTGGGCAGGGCCTATCTGGGTCCCGCCCCCAACCCTCCGGGCAAGCCTGGAGTGTCACCGCTCGAGCGATAGACGGTAGGGGGCGTGGTCAAACCCTAGGCGACAGGGGCGTGATCACGAGTGGCTCCTCCCCTTGCGTCACGACACGCGGCCCCGCCCCTCGCGGCGCCTCCCTGGCGGCCGGCGGGGAGCCGGAGTCTGCGCGGGCGCGGATTTGGGCACGGTAGGTGGCAGCGGCCTCGGCCAGTACCGGGTCAGGGCTGCGTGGCGCGGTCGGGACGGTGGGCGGCGCGGACAGGCCTGGTCGCCGCGGGAGGACGCGCGTGGCCTGGAGCCCCACCCGCGCGGCGCCGCGGGGAAGTTAACTTGCGGAGGTCGCGGCCCACGGTGCTTCTTGGGAACGCGCCGTTCTCTCGTTCTGCCCCGTTTTGCTTGCTTCCTGCTTCACACGCGGGGAAACTGAGGCCTGGGCGGTCACGTGCCCGGCCGTTGGGACCCGCAGCCAGAACGGGGCAGAAACTCTCCCGCGGGGCTCCGTGCGCGCGCGCGAGCTTGTGACCCTCACCCCCCAACCCCAGAGGTGGCTGCCCCTGTAACCCACTTCTCCCGGTGTCCATACTGTTCCTCGCTCTCCCCAGCCCCTTGTTTCTTTCATCCTAGCAGGGATGCCCGATGGTTAGTTAGGCCCAGCTTCTGCATTGGGGCAGATCGGGCTGGGAGGCTCCGGCTTAGTATTGGGGACATGCCCTTTCTCCAGCCTCTTGTTTCCGGGCATACAGAACTGGGTTTGTTTCGTTACCCTGAAGAAGCTAAGTTATTCTGGAACCGGTATACCCGCCTCCCCTCGGGCTCATCCATTTGCTGTATCTTGTTTTAAAAACCGTATCTAAGGTTTTTTTTTTTTTTTTTATTTTAATGTTGGTAACAGTTTTTCTGAAGGTCTGATCCACTAACCGTACAACTCTCCCTTTGGAAGTAAACTTTAGGTGGTTGGTGGGTTTTAGGATGCTGACATTACACATTGATTTTCTTCGTCTGCTTTTAGAACATTTTAGAACATTTGTACATTCCCCAAAGCAGCAGTCACTAACCCTCAACTCCCAAACCTCTTTCCCCTTCATCTACACTTACTGTCTGTCTATGGATTTCTCTGCTCTGGATGGTTCTGTGTGTGGTTCCTCGTGTGCATAGTATTTCCTAGTGTGGATATACTCTGTGTGTGTGTGTGTGTGTGTGTGTGTAGTCCATTGGCTTGTAGATGGACAGTGGGTTGATGTTCCTTTATGTCTGTGTGTATTCCCAGTACTGTTGCTGGGAATACACACACAGTATGTATATTTCTTTTTTCAGTTTTGCCTAAATTTCAGGATCCCTTTAAAGTTTAACCTATTGAGGAGCTGCCAGACTCCCAAAGTGCCTTATCACATTACCGCCCCTGGAATGTGATGGTTATGATGATGTTTGTGACCAAGTCTCATGTACCCCCAAGCTGACCTTGAACCCCGGACTCTCCGGTTTCAGCTCCGGAGTGTGCTGGCATTAGAGGCTTGTGCCACTTGCCTGGCTTGAGGTTTCCCATAAATCCTGAATATGTTTCGTTTCTTCTGAAGCAGCAGAGTCCTCCTGGCTTCAGTGCATGTGTTATAAATGGTTTCCTAGTTCATTCGTGCTCTGAGGGGTACCCTCCCTTCCTGTCATCCGGGCGGTTCCTGGGACCTGCTAGTAAAGAAGGAGCAGTGGTGAGCAGACTTGTGGTTGGCAGCTTCAGTACCTGCTGGGGTTGGGGGCTGGACCTGCCCACCCTCTTCCTGTGCTGGGTGAGGTGGGGTTACAGAAAAGACAGTCAGTGTGCTTCCCACCGTGAGGGAGGTGCGGGGGGGGGTGCTCGAGCTATACAGGTGTGCATCGTGACACTTTCTGCATTCTGTGCTGGGGTGGAACCCGGGGCCTCCGGCAAGCTAGGAGAGCGAACTGCCAATAGAACCGCATTCCTTTTATAATTATTGTGGGTGGTGTGTGTGTGTGTCTGTGCATAAGTGGGGTCTGGGGAGGCTGACAGTTGATGCGGGATGCCTTTCTCTGTCGAGCCTCATCTTGTTTTTGGAGGCACAGTCTCTCGCTTAACCCAGAACTTGCCATTTTGCCTAGAGTGGCCGGCCAGGGAGCCTCTGGGACTCTCCTGATTTATAACTCCAACTCTGGGATGGCAGGCACACGCTGCTGAGCTCAGATTTTTGTTTGTTTGTTTGTTTTTGTTTGTTTTGTTGTTTTCTTTTTAAAACAAGGCCATCCTATGTAGTCTTTGGCTGGCCTGCATCTGACAGATATCCACCTGCCTCCTAACCTCTGGAATCAAAGCTGTGTACCACCACACCCAGCCTTTTCCGGGTATGCTGGAGACCCAGTCTCTGTTCCTCAGACTAGCCTAGTGCGATCTCTTACCCAGTGAACTGTTTCCATAGCCTTGAGCCACATTCTTGAAGAGAGTCCGATTTCTGAACGTCAGTCCAGGCTTCTGGTAGTTTCCTGTTGCAAGGTTTTAAAACAGCATCGCCCTGCAGGTCCTGCATGGTGTTATCTGGCTGTGACTGGTGACTGAGCAGGGGAGACAGAGCCCCAGGCACTGAGTGTGGCTCCACCATTCTCCACAAGTTCCTTGGTGAAGAAAGCAGTCTGCGAATCAAGGGAGCTCCCTGGGCCTTGTGTCCCTGCCGGGGAATGGATGTCCATCCTCAGAGCTCAATGTGGTGGCATCGAGAGCTCCAGAAAGCTGCCAGGGCGTCGTGGGTGTATTTGTAGCGAGACCGTGGGTCGTGTGGCTTCATAAGTGTATCTTTGGGAGAGCTCAGGTTTGGCCTGGGTGGCTTTGACGTGCCAAGCGACCTCGCACAAGTTCTCCTGAGCAGAAGTCTGTACTTGCCCTGTACCACCCATGTCTTACTGCCTGCCCAGCGTCAGATATACCACAGAGGTCTGGGATGCCCCTCTCCCCCATTCCAAGCCGAGGGCTGAGGAGGAATTATGGGCACATGAGTCATTTGAAATAGCTGGAGGGCTGGGCCAAGCCGGAGAAATTGCAGTGGAGGACAAGGGGGAACAGACATTATTGCTGGAGAGATGGCAGCTGGTGGCCCGGCTGCCAATGGATGCTCTCATTTGCCAGGCTCCTGACCTAGGTTGGTTTGTGGCAGAAGGATGGCAAGGTCAGAGAGCTGGCACCGCCTCTCTTCGTATCACGGGCCCCGCTTGGAAGCCAAGCCTGGAGCTGTTGCTGCTTCTAAGCCACCCCTGGGCTGAGCTTGCAGACCAGAGTACAAGTGGCTGCTGCTTCCTGGGGACAGGAGGGGGTGAGGTCATCAAAAGTCCACTCTGCCCTTTGCAAACCCCAGTGATTACAAACCTGGCCGAACCGTGCAGGGCCCGCTGAGTGCCAGCCATTGGCCTAGACGCTTACAGCCCTTAACTCGGTTCTCCTGACGGCAGAGGAGGCACAGAGCCACAGAGGCCCCGGTGGTTGCTGCTGTCGGGACTACAGGGTCATGCATGTAGCTGCCTGCCAGGTTGGAGACAGATTTGAGGCCAAGGCTGTCCTCGTCGTTTACAGACCTTCCTCTCTCATTTCCCTTGGTAAGGCCCGGTGGCACGTGAGCCCCTGGGCTCAGTGGTTACAAGTGTTAGCCACTCGTGTGCACATTTGTGTCTGCCTGTCTCACTTCCCCCTGAGTGGCAGGGTGGACAGACACAGGGCTCTCGCCTTGTGAAGTCCTGGAGGCTTGCGAGCCCCAGTTCCCTCCAGATGGCTGTGATATTGGGCAAGACGCTTCCCCCCTCTGGGCCTGTTCTTCCTGCTAGAGGAGGGATTCACTGCCTGCGGGTTTTGTTTAGCTCCCTGGTGATGTGGCTTTTCTAGGTTGGCCAGCTGGTTTTGAACCTAGGATTCTATGCATGCTGGACAAATTCTTCTCCCATTGAACTACAGCAGAGGTCTACTCCAGGTTCATTTTGAGATGAGGTCTTACTAAGCTGCCAAAGCTAGAGCTCTCTCTCTCTGTAGTCCAGGCTGGCTTTGAACTTTCAATCTTCCTGCTTCAGCCTCCTAGGAGTCAGGACAACAGGCCTGTGTCCCTGAGCCTGGCTGCTATTCTGGTTTTAATTGAAGTGGCATTCAGACATTTGTAGAGGAAACTTAGAGTTCCAAACTGACTGTTTCCTGAGGCTCCAGTCAGGTGTCTTGGGCTGTCCTGACCCCTGTCATCCCCAACCTGACCCCAGTGTTACATTCAGGACTGGTCCCAGGAGTCTGACTTGGTGTAGAAAAAGCTCCAGGGTTTTGAGGGCAGCCCCAGGCCTTCCTTGTGTTTCAAAACCATCCCTATTGCTTAGTACCTTTTAAATCTACGTTATCTTCCTTGACATTCTTCAAATGTGTCCTGGCTCTGCTGCCCTCGGATGCCCATGGGACATCTCACAATCCCCAAGTCACAGAGAACCTTCTCAACCGGTTCAGGTCTGGCCTAAGCCGGTATGAAACATCAGAGGCCAGCCGCAGCAGCCCAGCTATGTCTCAGCGGGTGAACCGCAGGTTCTGGGATGCGTGAGTCTGAACCACCGGTTGCAGGGACAGCATCCTCGCCCCCCTGCTCTGCCCTCAATTGCGACATAACCTCGTATTTCCCAAACTCCGAGGCTTGCAGCCTGTCAGTCACCAGAAGCCACTTGAGCTTCATGTAGGCTGTTGGTAGAGGCAGCTGGCATAGGTGGGGCCTGGAGAGAGGCAGCTCTCCAGTACAGTTGTGCACAGTTGTTGCCATGCCGTGCCGGGCCAGAAGACACTGAGGTAGCTGTGTCTGCCCTGAGTGCACATCGCGGCTCCCTAGGAAGAGGTTGCTACCAGATCCAAAGCAGAGAGAGCCCCTTGTTCTAGGGACCCGGGAAGTTGGGTGCTTGATATCACTGTGCCCCGCCCCCGTGCTGCTTCCTAAAGAGTGCATTTGAAACAATGATGACCTAGACTTAAGAGTCAGGTCCTGCCCCACACCTTGTCCTGGGTGCAGAGTCATACAGGGCCAGGGACACACCGTGCTTGCTGACCACCTCTTGTCTCTGGCTGGTGCATCACAACTGAGTATGAGAGCTCCCCTATCTTTTCTTCTCCGGTTTTCAATTATGCTGTGGGGTGGAAGTAGTAAGTGGAAATTTCTAGAAACAGGCCATTCTAAGCGGTGTGATGAAAACTTGCCCTACAGGCCAGGACTTGGCTCATCTCCTCTATCCACAGTGTATATGCTGCCTGCCCTATCTGTTACTCCCTGTCTGCTGTGACGGATGCTGTCAGTATTTCAGAAGACTTTACTAAGTCACTTTCCCAAAGCACAAACTCTCCCACTGGCCCTATTTTATGAATCGAACCCTATCACCGTTGTGTGTATGTATGAGGGAGCCGTGCCTGGTCAGGCTCCTGCTGGTCTCTTGGAATGTCAGGGCGTCTGGAGTAGTCAGAGTGGCATGGGACCTCAACGCTCCTGCAGCAGTCTTTGGAAAGTTGACCAAATAAAACTTCTCTAAATACTCGCGGTGGTAATCTTGTCTGTGACCTTCTGCACTTAGCTCCTAATGTTGATTCCCCTTAGCTCAGCTCCATCGTGGGTAGTACGGTGGGCTCCTTTATACTGGGTACTGGTCAGAGTCCCGGGAAAGGAGCCAGGTGGAAGCAGGTCACATGGCTTGGGTGGTCAGCCTGGCAGGCTGTCACAGAGCCCAGAGATGCTTCCAGTCGTTTTCTGTCCATCTGAGGCAGGTGGGGGGCCTTTATCCCTTCTCCTCAACACTTCACAAATGCGTGCAGGCCACAGTGGGAGTTGGGGGGCTGTGATGACGGGAGGTGGGGATGAGGTGGGGGTGCGGTGGGGAGCGGCAAGACCACCGCAGAGCCGCCAGGGAGCCAGGCTCTTTGGGGGTGTGGAACAGATGGGGTAGTCAAGGAGGCATGATGGAGGAGGAGTCTGCAGGGTAGAAGAAGGGCAGGTTTTCCGGGGGAGGGGAGAGAGCCACGCCTGTGAGAGCTGACAGGTGAGGCCCGTGGCCTGGCGGGCTTGCTGGAGCTCAGTGCAGAACCCACTGTGTTTGTGGGAGCATCGGGTAGGGGTGGGGTGGGGTGGGGTCAGGGGTCAGGACATGTGCTTTAACATTGGAGGCAGTTTGAGTTAAGTCACAGGTGAGCCTCAAGCTCCAGGCTGGATTGCGCCGGGTCTCAGAGTATCAGGAACTGAGGACGGGAGGAAGGAAATCGTTTTTGAAAGACTTGAGTTACTTCATAAGTAAAGAACCAAGAGTAGAAGTTTCTGGATGCAGCCAGTGTCGAGATAACCCCTCCTTAGCATGGAACTTGAGGACCACCACAGGCGCTGGGGCTCTGTGTCCTGGGAAGTTGTGTCTGCGACAGCTCCTTTTCTCCAGTCCCCTCGGCTCCCTTAGATAACTCTGGGCACCACACTGGGGGACCCACAGGCCGCCTGCCCGGAGCCTTCTCAGGATGAGTGTCTTCATCATCCCATCCTGATTCCTCCATGTGTGTCTCTCTGACATCAGAAGTTGACCTCTTGCTATCTCTTTACCCATGTGTATCTATGTGTATCTATGCTCCTCCCCCCCCGAGTGTGTGTGTGTGTGTGTGTGTGTGTGTGTATGTGTGTGTGTGTACATGCACGAGGAGGCCTCCGAGGGACGCTGGGTGTCTTCCTGTGCTCTGCATCTTAGTTTATGAGAAAGTCTCCCACTCACCACTCCCAGCAGACCGGAAAGGCAGCAACCCCCAGGGGACTCACTCACTACCGCAAGGCTACATTGTAGATGTCATGGCTTTTGTGTGGGACTTGGGGATTTAAACCCAGGTCCTCTTGCTTGCACAACAAGCACCTCATCGACTGAGCCATCTCCCCGGCCCTCCCCCATCTCTCTACCTGTGCCTGCCGTCCCCCAGTCTCTCCTGGTCTCGTCTTGGCCATCTGTCTCTGTTCCCTCCCCTTAGTGTCTGCCCCCCCCCATTGCTGTTGCTTCTTGTCTTCTTCATCTGTCTCCCCACCTCTCATCCCTGTCTCTCCTCTCCCACTTCCTTCCACCCCGGGTGACATCTGCTATCAGTTCCGTTCAGACCCTTCTCTTGGAGCTATGGGGGATGTTGATGTAGTTGTTTTCCAGGTCCCCTCCTTCCTGACCCAGGACTGTGGGAGGAAGAGGAAACCCCAGTTGGCCCCCATAGGGAGGGTGAGGGAGGGGAAGGCCACTCTGGTATGATAGACTCCAATACTCAGTACGCGAATTACTAACCCTTGGGACTCCCTGACACCCCCACACAGTAGGTGCTTCTTTTACATCTGATTCTACAATGCCACTGTGTCACCTTTACCTCTCTGCTCAAGCACATAGTAGGCCCATGGTGTTGGCAGCTGTGGTGGCAGCAGAGGCGCCTCCTCCTCTCCCTCCTTCTTTTTGGTGGGGGCAGGGTTTCCTCTGTGTAGCCCTGGCTGTCCTGTAACTCCCTGTGTTGATCTGACTGGCCTTAACTCACAGAGATCCGCCTGCTTTTGTCTCTGAAAGCGTGTGCCACCACCACACCCAGCACATATCTGGATGAAGAGTTTGGAGTCTGGGGAGGGGGAAAAATGGTGTTAAAAGCTGGGCCAAGCCCTTTCTTTCCTGCTGGGGGAAACTGAGGCCTGAGACTAAAAACAACATGCCTAGTATTGGAGTGAAGAGTGGGGGAGAACGTCGGTCTGATGGGTGGAAGAGAGGCCTGCCAGGCTGGCCAGGGGAAAGCCCTCCTGGCAGGGGAGACGCACAACCCCACCCCACCCCGGGGATCCGGACCACATGCTCCCTGCTGGAACGCTGGGTCTTAGTAAGGGTGCTGGTGTGAGCCATGCTTCCTAGGATAGAGCTTGCTCTCTGTGGCCAGAACCATGGTTCAGCAGAGAGTCAGCTCCCAGTCGTCACTCCCAGCAAGCTCCGAAGAGCTACACTGTTGCTGCTGGAGGGAGGGGGAGGGTCCTGCAGGCGCTGGAGCACCCACGGAGGGCCCCAAACCCTCACCTTCTTCCTGCTCACCCTTTTCTCAGGGGTTATTCCTCTCTGAGATACACACTGGTCCCAAAGGCTCCTGGAGGCTCCCATGGGGCCCAACTGTGCCTTGATGCCACCCCTGCGTCCTCTGCAGGATGTCTCAGGCTGTCTTGTCCCTGACTCCCTGGTTTTGGCCGCCTCTCCTGTCTTGGCACCTGCTTTGACTTCCCAGGTGATTCCTGTTCTTGCTCTCCATTCTGCCTGCTGCCTCCTTATCTGACCCATGAGTTCCCGGGCATCTGACTCCTCCCGCCTTCCCTGACACATGAAGGTTGCTGGAGACATCACCCTTAGCTCGTTCCTTGGTGTGATGTCAGAGAAGGAACCTCTCCTCCCCATTCGTGTTGGGTGGGCCCCTGCTGGGAGTGGGAGCTCTTAGGACAGGTCCAGGGCCCGTCTCCAAATTCAGGTTTTGTAGTTTGTCGTGGTGTGGCCTTTGGCTGTGAAAGGCGTTGCGTTTTTCTTTCACTCACTCCAGGGAGGTAGCCTGTGGGATGGTGCCGCCCACACTCAGGTCCTAACCACTCAGTGAACCCAGTCCAGAAACTCCATCACAGACGTGCCCAGCGGCCTGTCTCCCCGGGGCAGGGGATGTCTCAATCCTGGCAAGTTGATGTATCAGCCCTCAAAAAAGAATAATGTTACTCCTGGGCCTCTGGGCTTTGTAAGGGACCTTGTAATGCAGCTGAGCCCACCTCGGGCACCCCACAGTGCAGCTGACCCTGCCTCAGACACCCCACAATGCAGCTGACCCCACCTCGGGCACCCCACAGTGCAGCTGACCCGCCTCAGACACCCCACAATGCAGCTGACCCCACCTCGGGCACCCCACAATGCAGCTGACCCTGCCTCAGACACCCCATAATGCAGCTGACCCCACCTCAGACACCCCATAATGCAGCTGACCCNCCCTGCCTCAGACACCCCATAATGCAGCTGACCCCACCTCAGACACCCCATAATGCAGCTGACCCCGCCTCAGACACCCCACAATGCAGCTGACCCCACCTCGAGTATCCCACAATGCAGCTGACCCTGTCCGGGACACCAGACACCCCATAGCAAAAAGTGCAGACCTTGTCCCCTCCCCTTGAAGAACTGATACGATTTGGAGAAGGGCTGGACACCAAGAGGCTAGTGAAGGTGCTGGTGTCCTGGGAAGGAGGCATCCAGGGAGCAGACTGGGGTGGCCCCACTTGGGTGTGCAGGGTTCACCGAGCTTCCTCGGGAGAGGAGGCAGCAGGAGAAAGCCTGGAAGACTGGTATCAGTGCATGGGCAGGAAGGCACATAGTGCCAAAGTCACAGTGCACACACCGTGTGACCAGTCCTCTGTTGGGGACTCTCTGGGAGCCCATGCCCCCTGCCTCCAGGTGGTGCATAGATGACTGACTGTCCCAGCTGCAGGTGGCAGAAGGGTGTCTGGGAAGGAAGAAGACACAGGATTCAAACCTGGATTCTCAGTCTGCCTGGGTGTGGGCCCAGGCTGCCGCCCTGCCCTCCTGTGCAGCCACAGGGCCTGGGTCTCACAGGAGGCACAGCTGCTCTGCCTGAGGGAGGCTGAGGCGGGCGGTCACTGTCCCACACGCCACAGGGTGGGTGTAGTGATACCGCACATTCCCGAGCATGGGACACCATGTTCTTATCCACTGTCTTCTTGTTTTCTCTGGGACCTGAGTCTCCACCTCTCTATGAGGACAAGGAGCATCCAGGATAAGGCTGTGGAGGGCTTGATTGCTGGGCCTGTCTCTAGACAACCCCCCTTTTTTATTAAAATTTTTTAAAGATTTATTTATTATATATGAATACACTGTTGCTGTCTTCAGACACACCAGAGGAGGACATCAGACCCCATTGCAGATGGTTGTGAGCCACTATGTGGTTGCTGGGAATTGAACGCAGGACCTCTGGAAGAGCAGTCAGTGCTCTTAACTACTGAGCCATCTCGCTAGCCCCTCTAGCCAATTCTTGAGTCCTCTGGCCTGCCAGGCTCTGACTGATGGCACCCTGGACAGTAGTCTTGCCTTTTCTGGGTGTTCATGACATTGGAACCTCTCAAGGACCCACAGGCATCTGGATGGACTGGGGGCTCTGAATGGGACTGCTTGACACTCATGAGACAATTACAGATTGTGGTCTCATGGTTTCTGAGGGTTGGGTTCTTCTCCCATTCTACAGACCAGGAGACTGAGGCTTAGCGATGCTAAGGAACACTGCCTGGTGGCATTTGACTGTCTGGAAATGGCCAGAGCTTTCCCATTAGACCCTCAGCCCTTAGGAGAGGACCCCTTACCCACTCCAGATCTACCCTGTGCCTCCTGGGACTTAGTTAAGTGTTCTTGCTCTGAACAGTTTGGGAACGTAAGAGGCCCTCTAACTTGCCTGTTTTGTTGTCTAGGAACAGGGGAGGAGGGGGGGCCAACAGTCTGTGTGAGAGGGAGCTAAAGGGGGAGGAAATGGCCCCAGTAGGTGCTGTCTCAGAACTGAGTCTGGCGTGCGTGTGTGCGTGAGTGTGTGTGTGTGTGTATGTATGCATGTGTGTGTGTATGTGTGTATGTGCGTGTGTGTATGTGTGTGTATGTATGCATGTGTGTGTGTATGTGCGTGTGTGTGTATGTATGCATGTGTGTGTGCGTGTACGTGTGCATGTGTGTGTGTGTTGTGGCCCAGGTTAGCCTCATATTTGCTATGTAGCCCAGGCTGGTCTTGAACTCCTGAACCTCTTGCCTCAGGCTTCGCATACTGGGATTTTAGGTATACATCGCCACACCCAGTCTATCTGATCATTGTGACACCCCCGCCCACCAGCCCCACTCCCCACCCTGTAATACCAAACCCGAGATCCCCACAAGATTAAAACCCAGTGAGATGGAGCTGATGCACACCACTGCAAAGCCTTCCTTACAACAGTGAAGTGCTGGACTTGAAGCCACACCCCCTGGGGCTCGAGGAAGGGGAAGTTAGCCTGAGACATTCTAGGTAAAATGTGCCAAGTAACCCCGGAGCTTCCTGTGAAGAACGCATCCTGTGTGGGGGCACAGGTGCACCTCCCACGGCAAAAGAAAGCGAGATGCACTGACCCCAGCCCTCACCTGGAGCCTCCACGGAAGACAGGAAATAGAGTTGGCTTAGTCACGTGAAAGCCTAAAGTCTAAAGATCACGTAGGGCTTTAGGTAGGCACGTGGTGTGGATGCTGAGGACGGGAAGGTCTGTTGTGTGTCTGTCACCTGCGGCAGGCTGTGATCAGAGGCAGCCCGATGCATGATAATGAGGTTAAAAAAAAAAAAAAGCAATGTATTTGCTGTGGGAAAGGGGAAGTACAGCCCAGGGCTTTCAGGCACAGCTGCATCTGGGCTCTCTCTCTCTCTCGCTCTCTCTCTCTCTCTCTCTCTCTCTCTCTCTCTCTCTCTCTCTCTCTCTCTCTCTC
>NC_034612.1:2136015-2150878 GCF_900095145.1 Mus pahari
CACACACTCACACACACACACCCTGAGGTATCTTCATGGAGTTAGTTCCCTCTTGGGCAGTTCTCTCCCGAGTCACAGCTCCCTGTGTAGCTCTGCTGCCAGCTCACCTGTCTCACCCAGAACACAGCCACGTCCCCAGAAGTTCCTGAAAGCCCCCAAGGAGTTGTGTCTACCCACAGTGAAACCACTAGGTTATGCCACTGGCTAGGCCTTGTCTGTCGCCCTGGGCTTGGGGTCAGCAGATGTCCGCACTGAGGAGGAGCTGGGGCAACCGCTGTGTGCGAGGTCTCTGCCCTGTGGTGAGGTGAGGCCCTCCCATTTCACAGATGAGAAGACTGAGGCCTCTCTCCTCATGAATCTCCTCCCTTCCCTGACTCCCTGGTGTGTAGCGACAGTCAGTGAAGTGGCCTCAAACACACGGATGAGCCTCTGAGGGCATCGAGTGTAGAAAAAGAGGGGGAGGAGCACCTTGCCCAGCCCTCAGCCCATGAAACTGAGGAACAGCAGGGCCAGGGCGGGTGTCATGGAAAGTGAGAGGCAGTGTTGGGGGTCACCTTGACCTGCGCCAAGTGTCTGGGCTCCTTGAAGAAGGTGAAGCTGCAGGGGAAAGAACTGGGATGCACGTGGACAGCTAGGACTCAGCAGAGACGACATCACCTCCAGACAACCCAGGAGACAGCTGTAGGTTACGGCTCCTCCAACAGAAGTGCTGCCGTGCATGGCTTCAGGCACTGCTGGATCCAGGAGCCTGACCTCCAGGCTCCCTGTTGTTACCTTGCTGGCCTGACTCCTGGGCTCCCTCACACACACACACACACACACACACACACACACACACACACCCCGCCTCTGTGGCTGCTGCCTCCCTCTAGGAGGCCCTGCATATCTAGTCCTTACCTAACTTGACTTCACCCTCTTGAAGATCCCGTGGAAATGTCCAGCCTGTGTCTGTTGACCTGAGCCACCGTGTCCAGCCTGAGCCACCTGTGTGGAGATAGAGAATTGTGATTGGACAGGGCCTTAGTTGTTTCCTACATGGGGAGCATGTCAGGGGAGAGTGCATGGCGCCCTTAGGCTGGCAGAGGGACCCTCGCTCTGGTTGGAGGTCTGGTCCTTGATGATGCTTGGATCTGAGGCAGGCACTGCAGAGTCAGTAGTACACCGATGTCGGAAGGGATGGCCTCTCAGAGGACCCTGGAGCGGGTGGAGGGAAGTGGGCGGGATCAAAGGAACAGGGCGGGCACACAGGAAGGAGGTGCTTGGGTGGGGCGCACAGAGCAGTGGTGTGCCTGGATTCCAGTTTGCTCCCACATGGCAGCTGGGACAGGAATGGAGATTGGAGCCCAGGTCCTTGAGTGGGGTAAGGGGCTGTGGACTGACCCTAATGGAGGGACTTTGGATTTTCCTGGGTTTGGAAGGTTGTGGGGTTCTCTGACAGGGTGTGGGGTGAGACCTGTGCCTGGTGTCATCTAGGAAGGCTCAGAGGCTCAGACAGGGAACATGGAGTTCCTTAAGCCAGCTCTGTGAGGGGAGGAGACAGGGTATGTGTGTGGCGAGGGATCTGCAGTGGGGGTTGGTGAGATCCCCCCCAACCCCCACTGCCTCCTCCCCTCACAGAGCTGGCTTAAGGAGCCCCATGTTCCCCACAGGTTGCAGATATAGGTGAATGATCAGGAAGCTCCTAGAGAGGCCAGCGAGATGGCTCAGTGGGTAAAGGGGCTCGCTGCTAACCCTGATGACCCAAGTTTGATCCCTAGGACCCACATGGTAAAAGGAAGAAAAGAAAAAAGAAAGCTTCTGCCAGTTGTCCTTCAATGTCTACAAGCATACTTCAGCATGCATGCCCCACTACACACACACACACACACAGTAAGTCTATGAGAAGTGGGGAGGGGAGAAGACACAGAAAAGGTCACTCACTGGATCAACCAGGTAACAGCTTGAAGACATGTAGGCAGTGAGCTCAGGCCCCGAGGGGGTCAGCATGTTTGTGTACACACACACTCGACACGCTCTCCTGTGTATGGCAAGGGGCCAAGCCACAGTAGGGGACTGAGCCAAATGAGTCCTGTGGGGGACCCAGGTAGAGTAGGGAGCCATGGCGGAGGAGCACAGGCCAAATGTTGACCTCAGGCATCTTCCTGAGCCACCCTCTCTACCTTACTTGCTACAGTGAGCCAGGAGTGGCAACCAGAGAGCTCAGCGCCCCTTCTGTATTCTCTCTCAACCCCAGGGTGACAGACAGAGGCAGGCCACCATGCCCAGCTTTTTACGTGGGTGCTGGGATCTGAACTCAGGTCCTCGTGCTTGGGCGCTGAACAGTCCTGCCCAGTGTCTGCCCTTCTCACTGTCTCGCCCTCTCCTTTTTTGAGGCAGGGGCTGACTGCTTCTCATACAGTAACCCTGGCTGTTCCTGGGAAACCAGCTGAGCAGACAAGGCAGAGTCGGACACAGGTATAACCCTAGGCACAGGCAGTTTCCGTATCCTGACGGAGCCCGTGGGGAGGGGGTGGCTTATCAGGGGAGTCCCGGGTCACCAGGGAAGACCTGTGAGCGCGTCCCTTCATCCTGGGGTGGCTGCAAGGATAGGCAGGCAGCTTGCCCACAGGCTGTCGGCCCTCAGCTGTTTTATGGAGTGTGAGTCTGGAGTCAGTGCCAGGCTTTGGTTTGGGTGACACGATTGGGAGCCTTGGCGTGTGTAGCCTCTGTCCCTGGCACAGAGTGCAGGTGACAAGAGAACGAGAACCCGTGTGTCCCTCCGTGACAGCCAGGAAATGTCTGCCAGTGCCAGGTGAGCCCAGTAGTACCGAGCCTCGGCCCCTGTGACCCCCGGGCCCTAAGGGCACCTTGCATTTCTGACTTTCCTGGGCTGGCTTTCTGTTCTGTAAAGCCCATTGTCGTGGTCTGGTCTAATCATGTGACCGTCTAGTTTCTTCCTCTTGGCCGATTGGACCGTGTTTATTGATCTGTGTTTGTTTGTAGTGTTGGTGACAGGCACCCAGGTTGTTCCTGGAGGAGCCTGCTGAGAGCACTCAGTACGTGCACATTGGGGGGACACTCAGTGCGTGCATCTTGGGGGGGCACTCAGTACGTGCACCTTACAGGGACTGGCTTGATACAGTTCTGACTGATGTATCCTTTACCGGGGACAACTCTGGGTAGCAGGGGAGGGTCACATCAGTATGTGGGGTCTGCAGTTCTGCAAATTGCCCATGGGCCGCTGGCCTACAGCCGGTTTATGGGGTGTGACTCTGGGGTTGGTGCCAGGCCCATGGGTGGCATGGCCAGATGGGCAGGCGTCATTTACCCGCATGTGCGTGGAGCCAAAGAGCTCTTCTGTTTGTGTCTATCCACACTTGCTGTTGGCGTTATCATTGTCTTCAGTCACAGAGATCCCATGGTACCCTTAGCCCATTTCCCTGATGGGAAATACTGAGTCCTGGGTCTCTGGCTCAGCTGCCAGTTTCGACAACCTTTGTCTCTTTAAACCCGTTTGTCTGCCAGATTACCTCTGCCTGGCCGGTTTCTCTGAGCTCTCCGTATATCCTGGACACGCATCGCTTGTGTGATGTTTCACGGATCTCTTTCTCCTACCAGGTATCCTCTGGTCAGTAAGAGACCTTCATTTTGAGCTTTTAAGTCATTGATGTGCCAAGCCTATAGGGGCAAGGCGTTAATTACTGATGCTCCAGAGACTGAGGCAGGAGGAGGACCGCAAGGCCTGAGGGGTGCTCAGCTGTGAGAGTGGGTCCACCAGAGGAGCCACAGCCACCTGTGCCTACACTGGGGGCAGACACCATGCCGCTCTCGGAGAGCTTGGTGCATGCGGAACCTTTGAGGTACCAGATACTCCTCAACCGTGAGTCTTAACATGGCATCTGAGCGTGAACTTAGCGTTTTGCCTGAAGTCGGTCTCATTGCTGGAGAGTTGGGAGAGTAGACCCCAGCCAGGCATGGTGCCAGCACTCAGGAGGCCACGGAGGAGGCGGGGTCGCAGGCCAGCCGCCAGGGCTACGCTCACCTCAGCTCAGGAGTGACTTGGTTGGCAGTGACGGTGTTTTGTGCACCTTGGGTTAAATGTATGTCTTTAATGTCTCAGAGAACCAGGAGTTTAGTGTGTGGCTTATGTGTTTCTGCAAGGTGCTATTGGGAGTGAGAGAGATGGTGGAATGCTCTGGAAAGGTGCAGGCAGCATGGCTGGGTGGGGTTGGACACCCCTACCTCCCCTCGCACCCCTTCCCCCTCTTCTCTGTGGCCTAGCAGAGCTTTCCTGGATTCACCTGTTGTGTGACCTCTCCCAGGTGGCTTTCCTCCCTGGGTAGAAAGCTTGGCACGCCTTCACCCCAACGCATGTACTCTTCAGGAGGAGTGTCTAGATCATGCGTGGTGCAGGGTGTTCCGGGGCAGCCTCACGGAGGATGTGTGTGGGGGTATTGTCTGTCCTCCTCTCTGACCTCTGGAACAGAGAGGTGCAGCTACTTGCCCAGGGCCACACAGCTACACGGGCAGAACTCTGAGCCGGATGCAGGCTTATGGGTTGAAGCCCTGCCCCAACCCTGAGATTTCTCTGTGTTCATCAGGCAGTGTACCTCTGAGGGCCTCAGTTTCCCCATTGGTTGATCTGGGGTACAGCGGTGCTCACTTGATGTTGTTAGCCGTTTTAAGTAGTGAGGTGTTGCCATACCGGCCCAAAGGACCTCACTTTTATTGACTGACTGAGTGTTCTTCCACAAGAGGAAACTGAGGCTGTACCGTACTGCAAAGCATGGCTGGGGTCCCAGGGGTGCCACCTGTTTCTTCCCCTCCCCATCCTGTGTCACCCACACACCATCCTGTGTCAATTGTGAAGCATGGTGGGCAGACTTGCTCTGTGCCCAGCCGGTTCTCAGTCCCGCATGACTGGGTATGAACAGACATGGGGCAGCCTGGCTGCTGGCACCCAGATGCCCAGCCCAGAGGCCGTCTCCTCCCTCAGAAGTGCTCTATCATTTGCTGAGTTTCCGTGATTTCATGATCTTAGAAACTCTGAAAGCTTGAGTGGCCTGTAAGCCGCCTAGGGGACCTTCTGGGGCTAGACCCAGAAGCCATAGCTAGCAGGGGACTTGGAGGTAACCGGCTCCTGGCGGCGGCTCGTCCAGACACCTCCTTCCGCCTATATCGTCACATCTGGCAAATGGGGGGACTCGCCAGCTTGGTGAAGATGTCAGAACCAGGTAGTCCAAGGTTGGTTTTGACAGAGCCGGGCTGTGGTGGGAGGGCCGGGCGCCTTCATCATCTGTACACTACGGGGGAGCCAGCTGCAGCCTTGTGTCCTTCTGGGTCCTTCTAGGTTCCTCTGCGTGGAGCTAGCAGGGCTTCTGGTGTGCAGATGTGTGGGGCTGGTGAGGCACAGACCCAAGTCCTCACAGTGGGAATCACATGAGACTCCTGGCATCCCGGCCTTTGCTTCTTCCGTCCAGCAACTCCCTGGGGCACCTGCCACACGGGGCACAAGAACAAAGTTTAAATGGGTGGGTTGTACATCAAAGGCAGAAGGAGCCTAAATGTCCTCCAGGATGGCCTTGGCAGAGTGAGTGGTGTGTCCCTCCCTGCAAGGGTGGGGGAACACATGGAAGCACTGTGGCTCTGTGTGTCCTGTCCCCTCCCAGTGTAGCGTTTCTCACAGGCAGTTTACCAGCGTGGCTCTGGGCTGGAGCGGGGCCTGGCATGCAGCAGGGGTCCCAGCGGTGTGTACCCGACCATGGGGTTGACAAGCAGTGCAGCCAACCTTGCTTTTTCTGTTGCCTATAAACAACCCGAAGCCCGAAACTCTTCAGACACGTTGCGGCTCCAAGTGATTTCTTGGGGTTGAGGCTCGGTGGTGGAGGACGTTTGAGAGCTCTTTGACCTCCTCCCGTCCTGACCCCTGGTTGTGACAGCCAGAGCTGTCCTCAGACACTGTCACCTGTCCCAAGAGGCAAAGTCACACCCCTTAGGACTTGATGACAGTGATGACTTGATGACAGTGAGTGTCCAGAGGCACAGGTGTGGGGTGGATGGGCAGGAGAGGGGTCCACCAGCCTCCATGGGTCGAAGCATTGAAGGTCCTTTTGTGTAGACCAGAGCTTAGAGAGGGAGAACAATTCCCCCCAAGGGTGTTCAGCCCACCCCTGCAGGCTCCTGGGCCTCCTGGGACTGCCCTTGAGCTCCCGTGGCGTGTCTCCAGCCTCCTCTGTTTTCCTGCTCGGTGTTCACCAGCCCGACTGGCACCCAGGAACGGAGGCTGCAGGTGCCAGGGTGTTGCCTGTGGGAGACAGGCTGTCCTATTTACCCCGCAGTCCTGGAGGGCCCAAGGGATGGAGGGCCTGAGAAGGACCTTGGCAGACAGGTGCCCCGTGTTCCTTCACTCTGTGTCTCCCTAGTACTCAAGTCTAAATTTGCCTTCTTGTGTCTTCTGGGTTGGCATTGTGTATCCTGAGAGTAGAAGCATTTCAAGATGCTTGGGCGCTGAAGTGTTGTAGGTTTTGACCATTAGTTATTTTCAATTCTACTTCCTGAACAGCCTTAACTCTGAAGTTTCAGCCGCTTCCAAAATTGGAAACTTTGTTACATAGTTTTGTTGGTACTCACTAGTTTTTAGATGTTGTGGCTGTGATAACAGACACCTGCCCACCCTAAGCTCAGAAGGCTGGGGCTGAGTCTCTTAACGAGGCCAGCTTGGGTCACTTAGACATCTTGTCTCAAAATAAACAATCAGAAGGTTTCAAAGTTCTGGATTTTGACATTAGGAATGTTTGACCCACATAAATAATAGTAGTAATAACATTAGTGAGGAGGGCAGTGATAACATCCAGAGTACCTACTGGGTGCCTAGCATGGAGGGTAGAAAGATAGTGATAGCATCCAGAGTACCTACTGTGTGCCCAGCAAGGATGGTAGGAAGACAGTGATAGCATCCAGAGTACCTACTGTGTGCCCAGCGTGGAGGGTGGGAGGACAGCAGTAGCATCCAGAGTACCTATTGTGTGCCCAGCGTGGATGGTGGGGCTGCACGTGGCTGGCACTGTGGCCCTGCTGCTCTCCTGAGCATGCCCTGAGCATCCTCCCAAGGCACTCCTTGTGTATTTCAGGATCCAAGGGTCCTAAAGCCAGGAAGCAAATCTAGAAGTGATGGGTTTGACTTTCCCACTCGTCCATCTGTCTATGTAAATGACACGGAATCTCAGGTGACACAGACTGGACCCCAGCTCACTGGTGCCTCCTGCTTCCGTCTCCTGAGACAAACCACAGTTCCTACGTGTGCACCTTCGCGCCTGCCTTAGGCAGTGTCCTGGTGCCTGCTTGGCAAACACTCTGCCATCCTCAGCACATTCCCCAGCCCCGGTGTCTTTTAGGAGAGTGGGAGGGTTAGGAGAGCAGGCACAGGCCTGGCGTAGAGCAGGCTTCCTGCGGAGAATGCCATGCTCTGCAACAGCAGCAGCAGCAGCAGGTCCTGAGGTCTCAGGTGATGAGGGCTCCCATCCCACACACCGTCCATGTATATTTAATTCTTCCCTAGTTGAAGGTGATGTGATGGCAGGTTGATGGTCCTGCCACGTGTTAGTCATCAGATCAAGCCTCCAAGGCTGACTAGCCTCAGAGTGCAGAGGGGGAAACTGAGGCTGCTTCTACTAATTGCCCTCCCCTTCCCTGGCTGGACCTTGGCAGAGCTACATGTGATCTCAGCCTGTTCAGAGGTTTTCCCTGTGCCCTGAACCCCCAGGCCTCATGAACCACCCCCCCACCCCACCCCCAGATTTCTGTAATTACCATGTGGCCTTGTGGGAAAGAAGCAAGCTGAGAGTGATGGCCAACACAGACAAGCCCCACGGGCAAGCAAGGGTGGGCATGCTGATGGGCGCAGCCCCTCCTGAGAGGCGTGCCCGCCTCAGGGAAAAGCCCAGCCCAGTTTCCTGGCAGACGCAGACCCCCCCCCCGACCTGGGTGCTCCCAAGGCAGAGGCTGAATCTGCTCCTGGTATGCTGGGGGGTCGCTCGTCGGGTGAAGAGCACTGTCCCTCGGGGTGTTCAGGGTACAAGCCTACAGCCACCGCACCCCTTCCAATGAAGGGGTTCTGTTATCTGGAGGGGACAATAAGTCTCATGCAGTCTCACCCACTCAGCTCTGAGTCACAGAGAGGAAGGAGACAGGGACCTGCCTGACCCTCCCTGGGGCACAGAGTGACTCAGGCTCCAGCAAGTGAGAGGTGTGCTGTCTTCCTTCACAGCCCAGCTTCTGGCCCGAGGACTCTACAGACGTGGGGCGCCCCCCCCCCCCGCGCTTTTCAATTGTGGATCATAGACTGGGGTGGGCTCAGTGATGAGCATCTTCTCAGCAGGCATGGGCTGGTTCAGCTCCATCTCTGCAGAAGCAGGCAAATGTTAGACGAGGTACCAGTTCAGACACCAGGTTAACAGGAGATGTGGGCTGTGGAGCTTGCAAGTCTTATGGGGAAACTGAATTCCAGAGCAGAGAGGGACCTGGTTTTTGAGCAGTACCCTGGTGGTTTCTCACCAGTGGCTGGACTGAGGCCACTGTCCTCAGGACACCTCAGGGCAAGCCTGTGTGTTCCTGAGGGTGGTGTTCTCCCCTGTGCCCCCAGATCCCCTGGAGTGAGGTTGGAGGTGGCAGTCTCTGAGCCTGGCCCAGGTCAGGCCTTGTTTCAGTCCTGATTCTGGTGGACGTATTCAACATCTCCGAGCCTCCTGGCCCTCATCTGCAATTGGGTATCAAACGCCATCCTCACAGAGCTTGAGGGAACTCACTGTGTGAACCAGGCTACCTGGAGCTCAGACCTGCTTGCCTCTGTCTCGCGAATGCTGGAGTTAAAGTGCTTGAACCTTCAGTAGCAGCCCATGAATATCTTAAACTGGGTTGTACTAAAACCGTGATGCCGTGCCCTTGAAACCGTCTTGCACATGTGTGTCCCACAAACATGGTGAGCCACGTGCCCTGTGTGTAGCAATAGCCAGTGGTGGTGACTCAGACCTCTTGCCCCAGTACCCTCCACTCAGCCCTATGGGTGAGAGCTGCTATACCCATTTCACACGGGGTAGAAACCGAGGCCCAGAGGGGCCAAGTGACACCCCCCAGGATTTGCAACAGAGCAGCCCTCCCATTTTGACTCATCCCCATCCCTGCCTGGGTCTGTCATTCTGTCTTCTGCCTCTGTCTCCCTTCTTTGTTGATGGCAGGCTAACATATGGCTCTCCGCCTTCTCCCCATACCTCCCTGCCCCCCAGGCTGCTCATGCAGAGCCTGTGGTCAGACTCAACCCTGAGGTCTTTTCACTCCTGAATGCTGGGTGGCCTGGGGTGCCAGTGAATAGAGGAGACACAGAGAGCTATCTTCCAGTGCTGGATTCTCTTGCCTCAACCTCCAGCATGCTGGGATCAAGGGTGCGAACCCATACTCACCACCAGCAAGGGCTTCTCGGCTAGGAGCCCCAAATACATTCAGTTAGAAAAGAACTTCATCTTATCTAACAGCTCCACATGTCAGAGTTGGTGGCACATATGTGACAGGAGCTGTGTGTGTGCCACCAAGAGAAGCCGGGTGTGTCTTCCTGGCACATTGCCATAACCTTAGACCTGCTTACCTGGCTGATGCATCCCGGTCCCACTTGGTCCTTATGAGTTGGATACACTGTTGCTCCCTGCGTCTCCTTAAAGCCTCTGTTATATTTCTGTTACATTTATACCACTCTGTAACAGGTGTCTGCAGTTTGCAGAGGGGGTGTGGGTTGGTGTCCTGTGGATTGGACAGTTTTAGTGCCAGTCTGCTCCCCCCCTGCCTGAGGGCCAGCCTCTGATCTCTTGTCCCCTTACAGAGGCTGCCTGTGCATAGGGCTGTCCAGGAGGCCCGTGTACTGCTGGCTGCTCCTTTGCTGTGGGGTCTGCCTGTCCTTATATCAGGTCAGTTGCTTCTAGGCTGCTCTGTGTGTGGTATCCTCTCCCGTCTGACCCAAGTACGCATTTTGCCCCCTGTCTGCCTGGGCTGCTGCTCCGCTGTCTGGACATTAACTGTGGGAAGGCTCCTGTCTGTGCTCCAGTATAATGCTCACAGTGGCCATCAGTGACACAGCCTGACCTCTGCACCGCCCTCAGAGCAGCTGCCATTTTCAGATGCACTCCCCAAATGTGACCTGCTGGCTCAGAGTCCCACCTCCAGTACTAGCCAGTCGCGGAAAACTGTCTGCCTAACTTGGGTCACAAAGCGCCACCATCGTAAGACCTGATGTCACATCCCTCTTGGCCAGCCCACAGGAAGCACACACTGAATGCTAGGTGTGTGACCTAAGTGGCATTTCAGAGAGAGTGGGCCGGGAGGCAGCACTTGCTGAAAGTTAAACCCTGGGTCGCGCTGTGTCTTCTGAGTCAGCCATACGTACTCGGGCTCACACAGGATGCGTTGTGACAAGCACAGAAGAGCCTCATGCTGACCACGTGGTATATGGCAGTAATGTAAAAACTTTTCTTTCCTTTTTTAGGCAGGGTTTTATGTCATCCAGACTGGAGTTAAAATTACTGGGCAGCACAGGCTGACCTCCAGTTTTTGATTCTCAACCCTGGGAGTGCTGGCATCTCAAGCTTGTACCACCACACCTCATACCTGACCCCTCTGCATGGACTCAGGCAGAGGCTGCCTGTCGTGATTCCACACACTTTACTGTCAACTTCCATAAACCACGGCTAAATGACCCAGGTTCTGTGGCGCATACCAGGCATCCCATACTTGGAAAACTGAGGCAGTTTCAGGTTCTAGGCCAGGCTGGGTTACTGAGTGAGATTCCCATCCCAGCTCCCTCTACCTGAAGACAGTGAATGTTTCGTATTGATGGTGACGGTGGGTTTAGTGCAGTTCCCTGCCCAGTATGTGTGTACACGTTTATGTACGTGGCCATAGTCAGCTTGTACACCCTTACCACCACAGGCACAGGAGGGATGTGAGGAGCTGTCACCATGGCTACTGGTGGCCAGGCTGACCCCTGTGACCACCACTGCGTTTGTGCCGCTGTTTGGGGCAGGCCCCCAGGGATGCTCATTGATGTTTGAGTTCACTTTCCAGAGATGAAACAGGCTATGTCAGGGCTCACACGTAATCACACGTTGTGATGTCAACGCTTGGGAAGCTGAGGCAGGAGGATTGCTGTAATTAGAGGCCGGGCTGGGTTGCAGAGAGAAACCTTGTGAGTGCTTGCTCCGTCAGCACATTTTAAAGCTGGATGGAGGTTAGCACAAGGGTGACCTTGAGTAAGCTGTTCTGAACGGTGTGTTCCAGAGAGGAAGTGTGTGTGCGTGTGTGTGTGTGTGTGTGTGTGTGTGTGTGTGTGTGTGTAAGAGAGAGACAGAGACACAGAGAGACAGAGACACAGAGAGACAGAGACACAGAGAGACAGAGTGTGTGTGTATGAGAGAAAGACAGAAAGAGACAGAGACACAGAGAGACAGTGTGTGTGTGTGTGTGTGTGTAAGAGAGAGACAGAGACACAGAGAGACAGAGACACAGAGAGAGTATGTGTGTGTGTGTGTGAGAGAGAGAGACAGAGACAGAGAGAGACAGAGAGACAGACAGAGAGAGATAGAGAGACAGAGAGAGAGAGAGAAAGAGACACAGAGAGAGACAGAGTGTGTGTGCCAGTGTGCTGAGTGTGTGTACATACACACATGCAGGTGAGTGTGTGTACACACGTAATTTGCGAGAGTATCACGTGTGTGTATGTGTGTCCCACATTGCTTGCAGTCAGCAGAGATGGGTCACGGCCAGGTGTACAGGACTCCACACCGGTGCCTCCACCCCCAGCTTCCTGCTGAGTGGGGACAGGATCCTGTGTAGGAGGCCATGTGGTTGCAGGAAGCTGGGCTCCTGCAAGGTCATCCTGGCCCTTTCCTGTTTGTGCTGCCCTGGACAGAGGCCCTGGGGCGTCTCAGCCCAGAGGCCCAGAGTGAGGCATTGCCACAGGCCCAGGCTGAGCTGATAGGAGCTAAGCCGGGCACTGGGCAGACTGTCCCTGGCAGTCTGCATTGAACAGTGCAAAGGATTTAAGAGCCACTAGCTTCAGACCTACCTGGGACCTGCCAGTGCCTTAGTAAAAAGTGGTACTGGTTCTGTCTGCGAGGCCCAAGTTAGATCCAAAATGTATGTAAAATTATATACCATCAGACAAAGCAGTACACACCGAGATCCTCGTGAGGGGGGACCAGGAGCACAGGGCCACCACAAGTCCCCATCTCAAAGACAACAGTAAACCCAGCCAACTAACCTCCAAGTGCTCGTGGGTCTCCTAGACCTTGCTGGGTTATCCACCGGAGGCGTTGCTCCACGTGTGTCTGTGAGCTTTATGAAGGATCAAACATCATGTCCTGGAATTCTGAATTTTTTTCTCTTTCTGTCCAAAGCAGGCCACCCTAGTCCTCCTATTGGGCTTTCTGAGAACCAGACACACTTTGGTCTTGCCCTGTGGATTTGCCCCATGTTGCACTGTCCCGTTGGTATTTAATCCTGGGTGCCTGCACACCAAGCCATAAGCCCTGGCCAGCTTGCCACATGGCGCTGTGAAGTATCCAAGGGAAACACAGCTACCTTTGGCCACATGTGGCACCTACGTGAAGTTTTGTGTCGAGATGGAGATGTTGGTTTCTCAGAGCACACCTGACCTTTAGCGGCCTTCAGTGAAGCAACATGTAAACTCCCGAGGCGACACCCAGAAGCTGGGGCGGGGTAGGGGTGTGAAGGTCAGGAAGCCACTGTTGACTCTACAGAGCAGGACCCTTCCTGATGTGATTCCCAAGTCCCTGAGGTTCGATGCATAGGGTGCCATGGGTGGCTGTGGTCCTCATTTAAATGCTGACATGTATTGAGTGAAGACTGCATGTCAGCCTTGTCAGAAGCCTCATGGTCCATGGGACCTGCTTCATCCCACACACCTGCGTTCATCAGAGAGCTGGCCCAGACCAACCCAGGACACCAAGCCTTGGAGTGGGGAGGCCCTGAGGGGATAAGGCTTGCTGTCCCCCACTCCCAGTGTGGACCTCAAAGGGCCTGGGCCTCTGAAGGGCAGGAAGGGATGCCATTGGGGTCCTGCCTCTGTCACTCTAGGTAAAAATTGCAGATGAAGTCAGGGTAAGACTCCGGGCTCTGAAGAGACAGCTAGAGGTTTCCTCCTGGCCTCCAGTTGTGTGACATTGTATGCCTCACCCCTGTAGGTAGTTGATTCATAAAGGAGAGTCAAACAGAGACAAAAGAATGACAGTGGAGGGGGACAATGACTCTGAAGCCCTTAGTGCCACCTGCCCTCCTCCATGCCTCCCTACATTTCCTCCCCCCAAAGGTCTGGGTTTTTGCATTGGGCCCCTGGGCCCCTGTCCAGGGCCACTTTACAGGTGCAGCCCCAGGTACTGCAGCCTCCCTCTGCTCACAGCTCCTCTTTTTCTTGGGAGCCTCTTGATCTCTTGAGAGTAGGGCAACGCCAGCTTAGAAAGTACAGAGCGATGGATCTGAGCCAAAATGTCACTTGTGATGGATCTGAGCCAAAATGTCACTTGAGTCTGTCCACCATGGGGTAGGTGTCTGTTCCTGAAACTGGCTGTTTCTCTCTGTCCTTGCTTGGCACCAGCACTGCGTCTCTTATGTAGCCCAGGCTGGCCTTGAGCTCACTGTGTAGCTGAGGATAACCTGGTGCTCCTCCTTTGACTTCTGCTCTCGCTGAATCCTACTAGTGTGAGTGGTACAGGCGCACAGTAGGTGCAGGCGCACAGTAGGTGCTCGGTAAACAGTATCTTTCTGGGGCAGGTGCTCTGTTGTAAGTGGTTCCATCAGATCCCTCTGCCTTTGCTGCCCTCTTCCCTTCCCATGGCTCCTGAGCAGCTAGGGGATGAGCTGAGAGCTGGCGTGAGGCCCCCAGCCCCTAATGGTTCATTTGGAGAGCTGTAGGACACCGGGGCAGGGGTCGGGGGGTGGGGGTGGGGTGGCAGCAGCACTTAAGGACAAAACTGACTTTTCCGTTTCCTTAGCTGTGTGGTCTCTGTTCATTGTGTCAGTGTGTCTGTCAAGAGGCACAACCTCTTCCACTAAATGGGACAAACCCACCTCATGGCACCTGCCGGGCAGCACTTGCTCCGGACAGATGTCCCTGCACAGATTCACTGACATTCCCTCTCCAGGCTCCAGGAGTCCCCGTGGCCTTTTGGAGTTGAGTGTGATGAAGCCCAGAGGATCTCGGGGAGATTAGGCAGTGGCAGGCCAAAGCCACACGGCTGGGTCTGGATGCAGGCGGTCTGCACCCTTTCTGTGCCTGGCCCACACGTGGAAAGCCTGGTAATCAGCCGATGCCTCACCCCAGGGAAATAGTGTGAGCTACGGGTCCGAAGCTGTTTTAGAAAATGTCCCAGGCCGCCAGGACTCCGCGGGGAGCAGTCGAATGTTTCTTAATCCTTTTCTCCCACTGTTTGTGGGCGCCAGCTGGCTTGCCTTATTAGTGATTCTGCCCCTGGGCACAGTTATCCTTGCCCTGCATCCCGACAGACCCAGCTGGCCCCTAGAGGGCGGAGCCCGCTGTGCAAGCACAGGGCTGATGGGAGGATGTGGATAGCCCCTGGATTAGTGCTGACTTGTGATCCTCCTGTAAGAAAGTTGACCACACCCCTGCCTCTCACTGTCCTGTGTTGTTCAAGCTCTGAGCAGAAGGTTCCAGAATAGAGACTGACAGTCTGTGACTGCTCTTGTGGCTGCTTTGGGGTTTGTGGTGTACTGACAGTTTCTGAGGCTGCTACGCCTGCAGAGTTCTCTCCCTTCTTTGGAGGGAGGCACAAAGCACCCTCCTCCTCCTCCTCCTCCTCCTCCTCCT
>NC_034612.1:2150915-2173485 GCF_900095145.1 Mus pahari
CCCTCCTCCTCCTCCTCCTCCTCCTCCTCCTCCTCCACTGACAGGAAAGGTTTTAGTATCCGTGCACGCCCTCCACGCACTGTTATTTTATCACTGCGTGTGCGAAGGGGCAAACAGGCCCGTGGTCTGAGTGTGGAGATCAGAAAACCACTCTGTGGGGTCAGTTCTCCCCACGTCTTTGCGGGTCCCTGGATTTGAACTCAAGTTGGGCTTGTGCAGCAAGAACCTTTACCCGCTGGGCCTTCTTGCTGGCCCACCTCTGTGTGCTGCAGACCACCTTGAATTGACTTGCACCGCGGCGCACTGTAAATGCAGTGGGGATAGTTAGTTGTCCCGTGCTACTGTCCAGGTAAAACAAACGTGAAGTCCACACGAGTCAACACACAGGCAGCTTTCCCTCCAAGCTCAGGTGAGCCTGTGTACATAGAACCTGCAGGAGCTGAGTGCACACAGCACACCACACTCCAGGGGCCACAGGGTACTGTCTAGGTCAGGGCTATCCAGTATGGTACTCCCCACTGCCTCCAGTGGTTTCTGAACTTTTGGCATATGACCAAAACAAAGCAAAGTGAACTTTTCACTTTATTCAGTTTAGCTGAATTTAAACCTCTCCTCGACCCCTGTGGTAGTACATAGGGTGCCTGCTCTGAGCTGGACGGCCCATCAGTGGGGTCCCTGGGTCTCAGTGAGCCTGTGTTCTTTGGAGAGTGATTGGTGCCAGCCGTGGGGTTGGCGGACCTAGGAACACTTGGCATTTCAAGGGCCTCGTGGACTCTGCCAGGTTGCCTCTAGCTTCTCGGGAAGCTTCCTCATTGCCCTGTCTGGATTGCTTGGTTTCTTCCCAGGGGAAGTCAGCCACCCTGCCCAGGAGTCCTGGGCCTGAGCATCAAGTGGGATAGAAGCAAGGTGAGACCCCCTTCTCCCGCTGAGCCTTAGTGTTAGCAGGGCTGGATTTCCAGAAAAAAACTCCCAACAAACAAACAAACTAAATGATAAAGGTGAGGGGTGAGAGCATTCTCTGGAGATGGAAGACTGAGATGCAGGCGGTCACTCCTTGCTCCTTCCTGCTGTGACACAAATGGCAGTACTGCTGGTGTTCCAGGTCCTTCTTTCTGACTGAAGCCTCCCAGCAGCCCCTGTGTACAGACTAGGGCAACCGAGACTCTGGTCTCAAAGGTCAGGGACTCTCTCATCTCTAGAGCCACGTCCTGTACCGTCCGTACCCCAGCACCTGAGACAGGACCAAGGAGGGACATAGAATGTGAGATGGCGCACGTGTGTCTGTGAAGCCTGCCTTCCCCAGGCCCCTCCCAGGCTGAGAGTGCCCCCTTGGTGTGGTAGGTTCGTGGGGATACAGCCTGAACCTGAAGCATGGCGTTTGGAGCTGAGCTGTGAGTGCTTACAGACCGAGATGGGAAACGGATTAAGTTAATTCTTGTGCTAGCTGGTTAGAAAGGTTCTCTCTTCTCAGTGAGGCTTCAAGACACAGGCACTGTTTGCGTGTCGGGTGATGGAAGCCAGGCGTTATCTGACTGCAGGGAATGCCACACCTGGGTCCATGGGGTACCCTTACGGAGCTCACAGTGCCCTGCCTGGGTGGCCGTGCCTGGCATCCCCGGGTAGTGACAGGCATGCTGTTGTATCATTTTCTTTTCCTGATGCCCAGGACCAAGAAGAGGGCAGAGGCTGGCAGAGACTCCCCACGGTAGCAAAAGTCTCCCCTAAAGGTCATTGTCTGGTGCCTTGGGGAGCCGAGAAGCCCCTCCGCCTCAGCCTTCCCTGATACAGCATCTCCATTGCTCCACAGGACTGTCAGGGCAGGAAGCCGTGGTGACCAAGCTCGAGGACTGGTGCTTAGAAATGAGGGCGCCCAGGGGAGGTGAGTCTACGCAGAGACCCCGCCACCGCCCTGTCACAGCCCCTTCGTGCTTCATGTTCCCCGTCTCCAGCGTTGGGCGGGCGGGCGGGCGAACTTTCTCATAGAGTACGGTACACACCAGGAATATCATCAGCACACAGGACACTGCAGGTGGACTGTGAGTTCTCAGGCAGCCTGGGCAGTGCCTGCTGAGTGCCTCCTGTGGGCACCATCCAATCATCACGTCGTAGTTGTCATTGGAAGTGACTACCATTATCCCTGCTCCCCTTGGCTGGAGCAGCTCTGAGCATTCTAGAATTATAAAATCATGACGTGCAGGTAGGATGCTCGCCAGACTTTAGATTCTGAAACACATGAATGACGTAATGGGGGGCGGGGCAAACTGGCTGTTCCATAACTTTTCCTGTCCTGTGTTCCTTTTTCCTTCTAGGGTCACTGTGTCAGTCACCAGCCATAGGTACACACATGCATGTGCGCTCACACTTGTGTACACACTCATGTGCATGCACATGTGCGCTGTACAGCCCCATTCTGCAGGCAGCCTACGGTTAAAGCATCCCGCCCTCCCCCACACACACTACACACAGCCCCTCTTCACCCCGAAGGGCAGTGGGTTTCATTTCAGCCACAGTGTGCTTGGCTGCTTCCAGAGTGTCTTGGCACAGCAGTCACTGCGAGTGGTAGAGTTTGGATCTCAGGTCCGTGGGGCAGGCCTTATGAAGCACTAGAAGGCATCCTTCGATATCCGAGTGGCTGTGGCATCAGCAGCCTGCTCTGTCCCCTAAACGTGTCTTGGAATTGGTTTTGCCCATCACAGCCCCCCAAAATTGAAGCAGAGAGAGAGAGCAGCCCCAACATTAGCAGAAGGAGGCGAGCAGTTTCTTCCCTAGAAGAGGCCCCACTATGCTCTGACGCTCAGCCGGCCCCGGGCAAGAGTTATCTGCCTTAGGCACTTCTCAACCCTGCGGCCCGCTAAGCCCAGTGGACTGTCCCGGATGATCTGTGGCAGAGATGGAAACTTGACTTGCCCAGAGACGGCATCCCCCGGGAGCCCTGACTGTAGCCCTCCTGGTCTTGACACATGGGCACCCGGGCTGGAGACTTGCCATGCCCCTGTAGTGGCAAGCTCCAAACCTGCATGCTTGGTGATTTCTGTGAAGCCCCATGGGTAAAATCCGATGTCACGTCTCTTCTTATCTCGCCAGACCTTCATGTGGTGCTGAGACACCTGCAGCCCCTGGTCACACAGGGTTCTATCTCCCGGGATTTTTCCTGGTGACTGCTCCCTCTTCCGGGAACACCCTTCCCCACCTGCTGCCTGTGAGTGCTGTCTGCCATTTAGACCTCAGCTTGGGGCTCCGTTGCAGCAAGCCTTTGCTGCCCTTCTCCGGGGGACCTGTCACCTCCGGGTGTGAGCCCACAGTGCTGGCAGAGTTCGAAGTGATAGCCGAGGGTAAATCTGGATCCACCCAGCCGATTCCAGCAAGAGGCCAAGAGGAATAATGCAGAGGACTCAGGCTCAGAGACCCTGGGGGCAAGGCAGAGACTGAGCAGCATCCCCCCCCCCCCCCGTGGTCTGTACTGTCCTCCAGCAATCTGGGCAGTAGCTGACTCTGCTTTTTATAGGAAGCCCCTGACTGGAAAAGCACTGCCGAGTTTCTTTTTTTTTTTTTTTTTTTTTTTTTTTGGTTTTTCGAGATAGGGTTTCTCTGTTTAGCCCTGGCTGTCGTGGAACTCACTCTGTAGACCAGGCTGGCCTCGAACTCAGAAATCTGCCTGTCTCTGCCTCCTGAGTGCTGGGATTAAAGGCGTGCACCACCATACCCGGCACTGCTGAGTTTCTAACCTCTGGTCCACAAGGCCTTGGGAGGGAGGTTTATTTCCTTTCCTGTTCCAAGCAGTCCCCTGCCGCCTGGTCCTGAGCGTCTAGCACTGGAGCCCAGCAGGTGCCCTGGTCTGGGCCTTGGCTCCATCCTCACTCCCTTCTTCCTTTCCCTGCAGCCCAGGAGCCCTCTCTCCACTCCTCTCCTGGGCTGGGGGCATCCTTCCCAACACCCTGCTGCGATCGGATCCCACTGCGCTTGCTCCCAGCTGGGACAACATTTCCTCCCCTCTGGGTCCTTCCAGCAGCAGCCAGCTCATTATCACACTAAGCATGTTCCCTGTGAGTTCCCCACATCTTCACGAGGACCTGGGCTGTGGAGGCCGCCGTCCTGGCTGCCTGTCTCCTCTCTGCCCAGTCCTGGACTTGGTTCACGGACTTTAGTGCCAACTAAGTCCCAAGTGCAGGTGGAGGGGAGGACAGAGCCCTCTGCCATGGCAGGGGGCAGCGGGGGCACCCCTGCCGTGGGGCACAGGGGATGAGGGCAGCCCAGTCTAGATCCTGGCTCAGCTGCTTTCTTGTGGGTAAATGTGGGCATCTCTCTCCTAGCCTCATTCCCTCCTCTGTGCCAGGTCCTGGTCATTCAGACACTCATTCCATTATTATTAACTGAGCAGTAATGATTGAGCCCGTGCAGGGAGCTGAGAACACAGTCCCCTGTCCGTGCTGCAGGAAACAGGCAGACCTGTGGGCTATTCCCATGCATGCGTGCTTGCTTGCTTGCCTGCTTGCTTGCTTTTTCCAAGACAGGACCTCCTGTATTTCAATCTAGTCTCAAACTTTTGATCTTTTTTCCTTCACCTCCCACATGCTAGATGTCATTAACCATTAGCCACCATGCCTGGTTTATGTGGTCCTGGGGGTCAAACCCAGGGCTTTGCGCATGATGGGCAGGTATTCCACCCACTGAGCTATGTCCCCAGCTGTAAGCACCTGCACTTACATACCAGACCATGGTTGCCTGATACGGCTGGTGAGAAATTAAACCCAGCTTGGGTTGGAGGGGCCACAGCCAGACTCAGGCTGTGACGATTTATTTTTTATCGAGAGCTATCAGACTTTGTATACCCCTATCATAAACAGAATATAGTGGAAATTGCCAGGATCAATACAGTTGTAGTTGCCAGGATACAATGATGTAAGCTGTACAGGGCACATAAGATTAACGTCTGAGACCAGTAGTCCTGTCAGAGGAAATCAGAATGGCCTGAATGTGGCACAGCCTGCAGGAGTGAGTGTGCCCATCTCTCCGAATGCACATTGTGCCTGGCACACACCTCTCAAAGCAGCAAAGCCAGGCTCACTCCATGGTTCCCTGCACCCACTCCAATTCATTCATTCATTCATTCATTCATTTAGATACACACAGGCTTAAACTTGGAATCCTCCTGCCTCGGCTTCCCAAGTAGCTTGCTTACAGGCCTGTGCTGGTGTTTCTAACATTTTTTTGTTGTTGTTTTGTTTTGTTTTTCGAGACGGGGTTTCTCTGTGTAGCTCTGGCTATACTGGAACTCACTCTGTAGACCAGGCTGGCCTCGAATTCAGAAATCCGCCTGCCTCTGCCTCCCGAGTGCTGGGATTAAAGGCGTTTCTAACATTTTAATAATAACCACCATCACTGCCCTCTGTCATCAGATAGCCAGCTCAATCCCTGATACAGAACCCCAGTTGACCAAGGCCCCACAGCCATGGTGGTGAGAGGCTTGAATCTTGCTCTCCACCTGAGGCTCTGAGGCCACCGTGGCCCCCTGGGGGGAGGGGAGAAGCAGCACCAACCCAGCATCCTGTTTGTGCCCCTGGGCCTGCTGACACCATCCCTCTCTCCACAGATGCATACCAGATGGGCCTGCTGACCCGTCCATGAGGCGGGCCCCCTGGCTGGGCCTGCGACCCTGGCTGGGCATGCGCCTGTCTGTGCGTAAGGTGCTGCTGGCCGCCAGCTGTGCTCTGGCCCTGGTGCTCGCCGTGCAGCTTGGGCAGCAAGTACTGGAGTGCCGGGCGGTGCTCGGGGGCGCGCGGAACTCAGGGAGGATGCGGCCGGAGCAGGAGGAACTGGTGATGCTCGGCGCCGACCACGTGGAGTACCGCTACGGCAAGGCCATGCCGCTCATCTTCGTGGGCGGCGTGCCACGCAGCGGCACCACGCTCATGCGCGCCATGTTGGACGCACACCCGGAAGTGCGCTGTGGGGAGGAGACACGCATCATCCCTCGCGTGCTGGCCATGCGGCAGGCCTGGACCAAGTCTGGCCGCGAGAAGCTGCGGCTGGACGAGGCAGGTGTGACGGATGAGGTGCTGGACGCGGCCATGCAGGCCTTCATCCTGGAGGTGATCGCCAAGCACGGCGAGCCGGCCCGCGTGCTGTGTAACAAGGACCCCTTCACACTCAAGTCGTCCGTCTACCTGGCACGCCTGTTCCCCAACTCCAAATTCCTGCTAATGGTGCGTGACGGCCGGGCGTCCGTGCACTCCATGATCACGCGCAAGGTCACCATCGCAGGCTTTGACCTCAGCAGCTACCGAGACTGCCTCACCAAGTGGAACAAGGCCATCGAGGTGATGTACGCACAGTGCATGGAAGTGGGCAGGGACAAGTGCCTGCCCGTGTACTATGAGCAGTTGGTGCTGCACCCCCGGCGCTCACTCAAACGCATCCTGGACTTCCTGGGCATCGCCTGGAGTGACACAGTCCTGCACCATGAGGACCTCATTGGCAAGCCTGGGGGCGTCTCCTTGTCCAAGTGAGTGGGGCCCCACAGCTCCTCCCAGGCCCCAGGCGGCAGGTCGAGTCTGCCCTTCCTGAGCTGTGCTACCTTAGGCAAGTGTCTGTGCCTCTCTGAGCTTCAGCATCCTTCTGTGTGATGGGGAAAGAGTTGGGAATCGGGTCTCTCCTCCCCTGTAGCCGTCCGTCTTGTGCTGTTGAAGAGCACAGACAATACATGGGAACCGTGCGTTGCAGACAGAAGGCCAGGCACCTACAGGAAGCTGGCATCCCCGGGACCTTCAGCCTCCACAGTAGGATTTGATGTTTTCTTTTTTATAAGGCCAAACTGCCCATGTTAGTTGTAGATAGGACAAGTTATTTTTAAGGAAGCACAGGCAGGGCTGGCAATATGGCTCAGTAAGTAAAGGGGCTTGCAGTGCAAGCCCAGAAACTGAGTTTGATACCCAGAACCTACATAAAAGTGGAAGGAGAGAAATGACTCTACAAGGTTGACCTCTGACCTCTGACCTCCACACATGCACCATGGACCTACCCAGCCCTTAGACATCAGATGCGCACACACACACACACATAATAAAAAATAAATAAACAAATTGAAAAATAAATCACGAATAAAAGAGGAGCAAGGGGGATGGCTTAGTGGCTGTAACATGCTCACAGCTCGCCGTGCAAACATGGCAGCTGCGTTCAGCATTTCTGACCCCTACATGTGGTTGCCAGGGCCTGTCTCATGAGTCCAAAGGGGCAGAAGGCAGATCCTGGAGGGTCCCTGGCCAGCCTAACCGGACACAGTGAAGTTAGGGAGAGACGGCCAAAAGCAAAGTGGAGAAGTGAGGGAGGACATCCACACCTGGAGGCCTTGTGAATACTCGTGAATAGACATGTGCACGCATACACACAGGGGCACACGTACATGTGCACACAGTGCACATGGGCATGACACACATGTCCTTGTACATGTACACACAAACGTGCACATATTCACTCATATATGTGCACACACAGGAATGTGCATACATACACTCATTTGCACACACATGCACACAGGCATGCATACACATGTACTCATACATGTACACACATGCACACATGTGCACACATGCACTCATACATGTGCACACACACGCACACAGGCATGTATACACATGTACTCATACATGTACACACACGCACATATACATGTGCACACACATACATTACACACATGTGTATACAAGTGAAGGAAGCTGGAATGCATCACTAGAGCACAGGGCTCCTGACCACAGCCCTGTTTCTTCATATGTGCAGCTTCCGTGAGGCACAGCTCCCTGGCTGCGCCCTCACAACTGATGGGGAAGGGCAGCCCTGGGGCCAGGGATGCCCACCCGTCCTGCTGCCCCATAGCTTCCGAGCAGGGAGCATCCCTCAACCTGACAAGACTGTCTTCTCTCTGCAGGATTGAGCGGTCCACAGACCAGGTCATCAAACCGGTAAACTTGGAAGCTCTCTCCAAGTGGACTGGCCACATCCCTAGAGACGTGGTGAGGGATATGGCCCAGATTGCCCCCATGCTGGCCCGGCTTGGCTATGACCCGTATGCAAATCCGCCCAACTACGGGAACCCCGACCCCATTGTCATCAACAACACACACCGGGTGAGTGTGCGCACACAGGAGAGTGTGAGCATAGGCGCCGGCAGGATGGGGACTCCAGCCTCAGGCTCCTGACCATCATGTGTTCTGCCTGACAGAAATAATGCACAGATGCAGGTTTTCCCCTTTGGCTTGGGCCAAAAGGAAGCTCAAGGCCCACAGGTGTCCCCTCACGCTGTTCCTCTCAGAGCAGATCTGTTTGTGTCTCGGGTCTTACTTCACTGCATTTCCTGTTTCCATGGCTACTCATGTTCACGTGTAGTCCTGTTTACCCTTTCCTCTCTGCTGTCTCCTGTGTGTGTGTGTGTGTGTGTGTGTGTGTGTGTCCCTTGGAGTCTTGCGAGCAAATGCACATAAAGAAAGCAGGGACACACTATTATTCCCTAAGTTGTCATGTTAATTTCTCAGACTGGGAGCTGTTGAAATCCCTGTTCTCTGTGGTGGAGATGGTTCAGGGGAAGTAAGTGGCTTTGGCACAGGCATTTTGTTAAGAACAGCTCACTAGGTCACGGTCAAGTCTGCTTGGCGTCACCCAGCCCCTTGAGTGGTTTGAGCAGCTAGCTGGCTTATGTCAATTAAAAAATATGAAGAGTCTAGGTGGGGTGTGCTGGTAGAGTCCTTAACCAGCATGCACGAGGCTCTGGGTTCCATCCCAATTAACAATAGTCTAGACTTAAAAGCAGAGCCCTTGCAGTAACAGAAAGCCAGCCCTGGGCATCCAGAAGCGTCCACAGCCCTTTTTTCTTTGTGTGTGTGTGTGTGTGTGTGTGTGTGTGTGTGTGTGTGTGTGTGTGTGTAGTTTCTGACCTTGGCAAGGGCCTGTCTTGATCTCCACAGCGTTCAGTCCTTGGGCCTCGGTAGCTCTGTGAGGAGAGTTGTACTCATGAGATTGTTCCCGTGTGGTTGGCTACTGTGGCTGCAAGCCGCAGGTGGCTGTGTCACAGGAGCTAGGCCACAGTCAGGGTACCGTCTATACCCTCCAGGCTTCGGTCTTACCCTCTGCCTGACTACTTTCTCTTCTCCAGTTAAGTGGGCTGGTTCTACTCATCCTTTGGGTCTCACCCCTTACGTGGTTGCAGAAACCCAGGGTCACTCTCCACCACACCCCTCTGCCTCACTGCCTTCCTGCCACATCCCATGGCTGCACAAGCCTGTGGTGTGCCTCATGAGCACCGTTGCCTGCCAATCATCTGCGCCCCTGTCGAGAATAGAGGCCGCAGGGGAACCAAAACTCCAGTGACCTGATTAACACTGTCCCGTGTGTGTAGAATGAGAGGCACTCGGTTAAATGTTGCTGAAGGAAGATGGACGGATAAATGGATGGGTGGATGGATGGACAGATGGGTGATAGATAGATAGATAGATAGATAGATAGATAGATAGATAGATAGATAGATAGACAGACAGACTGATGGATTTGTGATGGATATATGGAATGATGGGTAGATGGGTGGGGTGATAGGATACATAGATGAATGGATGGGTGTGGGCAAGAAATGTGTACCTGACAGGTGGGTGGAGGGACAGACAGATGTGTGGAGGGACAGATGGATGGGTGGTTAGATAGATGTGTCAGTGATGACCTGGATTTCACTCCCTGCCACTTCTCCCACGGTGACACTTATGTTCTTTCCTAGGTCTTGAAAGGAGACTATAAAACGCCAGCCAATCTGAAAGGATATTTTCAGGTTAGAAAGTCAAAGTGGGGTTCTGTTTTTTGTTTCCCTGGCTGGGCCCCAGCTCAGAATTGGTCCATAGCTGCACCATGTTGCCCTGGATGGATGGATGATGGATGGGTAGATGGATGGATGGGTGGGTGGGTGGGTGGGTGGATGGATGGATGGGTGGGTGGGTGGGTGGGTGTATAGATGATGGATGGATGGAGGATGGGTGGTTTATGGATGAATGGGAGGGTGGATGGATGGTGGATGGACAGGGCAGTGGATGACCCATCCCTGTCATAAGCCTGGGTAGGACTGAGTCAGGAGTCCCTACGTGACTCATCTAACCACAGTCAGTCTCAGCAGTCCTTTTCTTGAGCCCCTGTCCTCTGGCTGGAAGGTGCCTGGAATCTGTGAGGACTTGATGTTTCCGACTTGAACCCCATCCACTTAAGGGGACAGTTGCCAAGCACAATCCCCAGACATACTTTTCTCAGAGCCGCAGGGTCACAGGGCGTGTGGCCAAGTGACCACAAGCCAGAGCCAGGTTTTCCTCAGTCCTCCACAGCTGGACCCACCATCCTGAGATACCCCCGAGGGTCTGTCTGACGGCATGGGCTTTGCTCTGACAACATGATGCTCCTCTGGGGGCCGAGATGCTGCCCTTCACATGGTGGGATGGTCCTGAGACAAGTCACCTCATGTGCCTGTTTGTTTTTGCCTGTATGATGGTACATGTGTGTACATATGATTTCATGTTCACAGGCCAGGTGCAAACATCTGGCATCTTCCTTGATCTCCACCTTTTATTTCGAGGCAGAGTCTCTCAGTGAATCTAGGGTTCACCAATTGAGCTGCACCAGCAGGGCAGCGAGGCCCAGGCATCCTCCTGCCTCCACCTTCCCAGCTGTGTGCCCCAGGTGGTTGATGCTGGGATCTGAACTCAGGTCCTTAGGCTTGCATGCCAAGCCAGGCGCTTTAGCTGAGCTGTCTCCTCAGCCCACGCTTCATTCCTTTTAGAAAAACAAAGCGTGGGACCCACCCATGGGACCCGCCATTTTAATGGTCAGGTTGTCAGTGTCTCAGTTCAGGGACAGTGGCTTTTGGCTGGCAGTGTACATGCTTGTACTGATTGTGCTTCCGTGGCATGCATGCCCTGCTGTCCTGGGAGTTCCCTGCCTGCTGGACGAGGTGCTGACCCTTTTGGACGACCACCTCGTGTTTACTGAACACCAAACGTGTTCTCTTAGATCACAGCTTTAAGGACGGGGCTGGCACTGAGGGTGGGGGCCTGGGCGTGTGGAACAGATGGGTACCAACAAAATATGGCCCCTGTCACCTAGGAGCTCCTAGGGACACAGCTACTGCCACCTATCTTGAGCACAGTGGGTCCTTAGAAGTGAAAAGTGAACCCAGTCACCCACCACTTGGTCTTCCCGTCTCCCTGCAGGTGAACCAGAATAGCACCTCCCCACACCTGGGAAGTTCCTGATTTCCAGGTGAGCTCCTGCCTCGCCACAGCCTGCCAGCCCTGAGCCCTGGCTGAAGTACCCGTCCGTCCTTTAAACACTCTCTGTCTGTCTGTCTGTCTCTCTTCTCTCTCTCTCTCTCTCTCTCTCTCTCTCTCTCTCTCTCTCTCTCTCTCTCTCTCTCTCATATGTCCACTAAGGTGGACAGACCCAGCCCCATCTCGTTTCCATGGTGACAGGCTAGGGAGCTATTTATAGAACAGGAGGCTTACTCTGGGCTCTGGATTGGGGCTGGGGGAGGGAGTTAGTAGGGATCCATGCTAGACCAAAGCAAAAGGAGGTTTCTCCTGCTGGGAAGAAGCTAGAGGACCATGGAGAGAGCAACCCTAAGCCACACAGATACTTGGTACAGCCTGTCTTATCCTCCCAGATAAACAACCTCAGCCTTGGCAGCCAGTGTTCTCCATAGTCATTGTTGGGTTCCTCTAAGAGTGTATGAGGGAGGTGTCAGGCCAGATGCCGCTCTGCACGTATGAGACAAGAGACTCACAGTTCCATCCCTACAGAGAGCCCCATAGCCTTCTGTGCCACACAGCGGGAAGCTGGCTTCCTTCCGTCCTTTGTGCAGCCTCGGCTCTATCAGAGTGACTTTAAGTGCCTATTTTGCTAAGAGGTAGGGAAAGGGATTTTGAGCTGGGATGTCCAGACTCTGTGACTGCCGGGACTCCCTCGGTGGCTGTGCTGATGGCTGCATTCCTGAGAAAAGTGTGCGGAAGAGAACCCCACCCCCTGACTGTTTCCCTCACCTCCTGCCCTTCTGTTAGGACCCCAGACCAGCCTACAGCCAGTGCTCACCTGATTGGCTGTTTAGATGAGATGCCACCTACAAGGTTTGCCAGCCAGCCAGGTGTGGATCGGCCCGGAACGGGCGCATCAATGCCTCTTGTCTCTGAAACTCATTGTATCCAACACATCACTTTCTGAAGGGTTGGGGCTGTTGAAGCCAAGACTTCATTCAGTGACTCTCAGGCCTGCCTCATGCAGGCAGGAGATCTACCCAGGAGCCAGAGCCGTATTCTGCCCTCTTTTACATTGAGATGGGAAGATGGGACCTCACTGAGCCCGCCCAGTGTGGCCTTGAACTCACTCTATAGCCTCGACAGCCCTCAGGGAAGAGGATCATTGAGGCCAGGTTAAAATGTAGCTGAGAGCCCAAGAGCCAGTCTTAAATATAGATTCTCCCTGGCCATCCGGGGTGTGTGAAATATAGATTCTCCCTGGCCATCCGGTGTGTGTGTGTGTGTGTGTGTGTGTGTACACTTGAGTGTACCTTGCACTCTAGAAAGAGACCCATATCTTCTTTTGGCCTCTGTGGTCACCTGCACCCACTAAAAATAAACTAGGTCCCGTGTGGCCATGCACACCTTTAATCCCATCACTCAGGGGGCAGAGTGGGCTGGATCTCTGTGAGTTCTAGGCCAGCCTGGTCTACATATGGAGCTCTAGTACACCCAGTGTTACCCAGCGAGACCCTGACTCAAAAAACGAAAATGAAACAAACAAGCAGAAACTATTCCAGCGTTGCCCGCGCTGACACCACCTCCCCCTTCTCAGTCCCTGCAGGGCTCAGACGCTCAGAGTCCTCGACCTGCACACGGAAGCTGGACTAACCCAAGCACATGGCTTGCTCTCAGTCACGCCGGGCGGGGCCTGCCGGGTTGGAGCATTCATACATCTCGGTGGAAGTGGGCTCGGAACCTCCGCTCCAGGGCGACACTGAGGAGGGAGAGACTACTTCCGCTTCAGAAACTTGGGATTTTCTAATTTTTCTCTCCTTGGGAACTTTTTTTTAAAGAATTGAATTTGCTATCTTCCCTAATGGACAGACCCCCTCGGTGACCTCATCTCCTGGGACAAGACCCTAGACCCGTGCCTCTCCTTGACTGGACGCTGAACTCAAAGGATCTATTTAAGAGTTTAATATATGGGCTCTCCTCGCTCTAGTCCTACTCAGTTTCACAAGAAAAGAAATTAATTATTTGAATAAAGTAGACAGGCTGCTGTCTGTGCCTTACTTCACAGGAGTGAGTAGGTTTCTTCTCTTCCCTCACAAGTGGGAACTGGTGACGCTGTAGAACACGGCGATGCTGCTGCTGCTGCGGGCACCGCTGGGCTCCCATCATCCCCTCAGTAAAGGAAAAAGCGAGGCTCACAGGCAGAGTCCAGAAGGATCACTGAGAGGGTAAAGTTTGTGTGCATGTGGGTAATTCTCTCCACGAGGATGAATGACAACAGGGACTAGCGGTCAGACACCCGGGTTTTGTTGGAGATGAGGCAAGCCGACTTGACAGATCATAACTGCCAGCCCCTCCGAAGGATGTGGCCTGAGGCTGGCTCCGCCCTCTGGGGTGTGGTCGGAGGCTGGCACCGCCCTCTGAAAGGTGTGGCCTGGGGCTCCCTTCTTAACACTTTTTTTTTTTTTTTGGCAGACCTTAGAGACACTTCTCTGAGGGGAAATGTACCAGGCGATCTCTCTGGAAACACCAAAGACCCATTTTCTTTTAGCTCTGGGCCTGCTGGGTGGTCCCTAGATGCTCTGGGAGCAGCCGTGAGGTTTAAGGAGGCCATGGCGTGCAGCGTCCTGCCAGTATGGATTTTAGAGGCAGGCTGACTTTTGTGTTGCTCCAATACCCGACGTAAGCAACGGTAGATTTACGTTGACCCAGATTTCCCATCATGGCAGGACGCATGCGACAGATTTCAAGTCACTGTGGGCGGTGAAGCTAGAAAGGGAGTCCCAGGGTTCAACTGGTCGCTCTTCCTCTTGAGTCTGACCCCCAGCTGTGGGATGCTGCTGCCCACTTGCAGGGCTAGTCTTTTTCTTTTAGCTCGCCCTCCCACTTGTGTCTGAAAAAGCCCCTACAGACACCCAGAGCTCTGCTCAGTCGATCTCCCAGGTGCCTCTACACCCAACCTCAGGCGATTACTAAGAACGAGCAAGGGTGACAGGGCCGATGTTCCTGTGCCGCAGCGCCTGACTCTTCTTCCAACTGGTGAGAGGTAGCCAGGCCTCTGAGGTGTGTTGGCACACCCATGCTACAGACTACGCGTAGAGGTCAGAAGACAGCTGTGGGAGCCTTTGTATATTTGCATACACATCCATGGAGCCTGCCCCCTGGAGCCTCTGCTGGGCGTTTACAGGGTCAGCCAAGTGTGACTAATACCTGAGAAAACTGTTCACTGCTTGGCCTGCTTCTGGTTAGGAGAGCCAAGCACAGTGTACCATAGTGAATTGGAAACCAGGCATGGTGCACCACAGTGAAAGCCAGGCTAGACAATCTGAAACCCTGTCTTGAAATGTTTTAAATCTTTTTAATGTTTAGTTCAGTGTGTGTTTTTGGGCTCGGGCATGTGTGGGATACACACAGCCACGCATGACTTTACATGGGTGCAGAGGTCCCAAACTCATGTCCTTCATACACTAGAGTATGTTTTCCAGTGTTCTTCTGTATGAGGCATTGTAAGTCATGGAGAGGAGATTCAAAGTACACAGGCCAGGGAGATCGATCCCTGGGATCCATGAAAAGCTGGGAGAGCCAGCTCCTCTCTCCAACAGGGCCACACCTACTCCAACAGGGCCACACCTATTCCAACACCTAATAGTGCCACTCCTTGGGCTGAGCACTACACCACCACACCCTCTTCCACCTGGGGGGGCTAGTGTCTCACATCTTTGATCCCAGCACTCGGGAGGCAGAGGCAGGGGATCTCTGTGAATTGATGCCAAACCTTGTATACCTAGCAAGCTCTAAGACATCAAAAACCCCTTCCTATATGTATATGGAGGCCCCCGCCTCCAAGGATGGACACTCCTAGGGACACAGGAGGCTCGTGGCTGGGCAGCAGAAAACACTCTTCCCTGTGCCTCCCGCTGGGCTGTATGCAGAGAGCTACCTCTGTGGCAGCTTTGGTTTTGAGTCAAGCAAGCTCCCTGGCAGACACTGACAGGTCCTGCCTTCCAGAGGCTTCCTCATTCCTAGCCAGAGTGCCCCGAGGCTTCCTGAACACCCAGTAGGTGGTCTCTACACTCCTAGCTGAGCTTCCTTACCACACAGTGGCCTAAGATAATCAATCGGGGTGCCCATAGCGTCCAGGTCCAGGCTTCCCTGAACAGATGTTTCATCAGTGACTGGCAATGAGTGTACTGTTGCAGTCTTCAGACACACCAGAAGAGGGCATCAGATCCCATTACAAGATGGTTGTGAGCCACCGTGTGGTCATTGGAAATTGAACTCAGGACCTCTGGAAGAGCAGTCAGTGCTTTATTTATTTATTTATTTATTTATTTATTTATTTATTTATTTATTGGTTTTTCGAGACAGGGTTTCTCTGTATAGCCCTGGCTGTCCTGGAACTCACTTTGTAGACCAGGCTGGCCTCAGACTCAGAAATCCTCCTGCCTCTGCCTCCCGAGTGCTGGGATTAAAGGCGTGCGCCACCACTGCCCAGCTTCAGTCAGTGCTCTTAACCACCGAGCCGTCTCTCCAGCCCTGGCAATGTTTCAAAATGAGCCTGCAGTCTTCTGCTTCAGTTTACCTGGAGTCCTCCCTCCATGAAGAGATGGAAGGATACACAGAGGGGCGCACAGACAGACACGGGGCATCCCCTCAGATACGCTCTCGTCCTGAGGGACGCGATGTGTAGGCAGAGGCTGCAGATGGTTCCTTTGGTACCGCCCACGAGCTGCTGAGCTAGGTTCTCTCGCTGGCCTGGAACTGGCCAAGGAGCCTAGGCCTGCTGGTAAGCAAGCCTGAGGGGTTCAGCTGTCTCTGCCTACCCAGGGCTGAGATTAAATGTGCCTGCCTTCAGTCTTCTCTCCTGCCTCTGTCTCCCCATCGCTGGGACTAAAGGTGTGCGCCACCACACCTGGCTTGGGTCCTCAGGCTTTGAGGCAAGGTTTACCCATCAAGCTACTTCCCCAGCACACCTGTGTGCTTTATGTTTTTCTCTAAATATTTTTGTTTTTATATGCATGGCTGTTCTGCCCACATGCACTTCTGTGCACCACACGCAGTGCCTAGTGCTCAGGGAGGCAGAAGAGGGCATCGGAGCTGCCTCTGGAACTGGACTTACAGACAGTTGAAAGCCACGGTGTGGGTGCTGGGAACCGAATCCAGGTCCTAGGCAAGAGAAAGAAGTGCTCTAACTGCTGAGCCGTGTCTCCAGCCCCTCCTCCACACCGTGGGTGCACCCGAGAGGCCCGGCTTTGCAGATCTCATCAGGCAAGCCAGCTCTCTCTGTAGCACAGGGCCTCCTGAGAGACAAGCCGTGCGCAGAGAGCATTTTAAGGGAAACCAGGTTTGCTGATCTCAACCCATCTGGGTTTCCAATCCTGCCAAGTTCAGTACATCGTGTCTATTTTTGTAACAGATTTCAGAATAGGAACGGGACTTGTGCCACGGCATAATGTCACCACCGTCCTAAGAAAAAGCACATGTGCTAGACTTTAAATATATCCGCTTTAAAATTGCCACCTAAGGATTGTTTCTATGGTACCAGCCTAGTTAAAGTTATAACCGAGCCAGGCTCCCCACACCCCACACCATCTTTTGAGTGGATGCAGAAACTGCACGGGCAGTGGGGTGGCAGTGGAGGTGCTCTCTGTTATCTTAGAGAAGAAAGTGGATATCTTGAAGCTGATCTCCTGCATTGCTGGGGTCAGGCCTGGTTCTGTTCAACTTGCTGCATGCTGCAAGCATTTGCCCTCTTCTATGGGTGGGAGCAGGAGTGATGAACCATGGGTGTCCGAGGACCCTGCCATACTCCTGATGAGCATGCTGTTTATAACCCCCATCTGAGACACCTACAAGTGTGAGTACCTCCCTGGGAGGTACTGGATGTCCCTAAGTCCCAAGGCTAGCATTCGAACTGAGACATTTTTGGGTGGGGGTTGGTTCCAAACAGCATTTTAGGCAACAGGCTGTGTAGCCCTGGTTGTCCTGGAACTTGTTCTGTAGACCAGGCTGGCCTCAAGCTCAGAGATCCTCCTGCCTTTGCCTGCCAAGTGCTGGGATTAAAGGCATGTGACACCTGTATCCAGCCTTGAACTGAGAAATCTTGATGAGAAAGGGCATAGCAACAACCTTTGAGGTTGGGGAGATTTCCATGTAGAGTGAAGTTGCTGGCATAAGTTCCAGGGTCTCATATTCATCCAAACTCCTGTCACTTCTCAGAAAGAAAGGAAGGAAGAAGGAAGGAAGAAGGAAGGAAGAAGGAAGGAAGGAAGGAAGGAAGGAAGGAAGGAAGGAAGGGAGGAAGTTAGGGAAGGACAGAAGGAAAGGAGGGAAGTAAGGAAAGGAAGAAGGAAGGAAAGGAAGAAGGAAGGAAATGAAGGAAAGATAAGGAAGGAAGGAAGGAAGGAAGGAAGGGAAGAAAGGAAAGGAAGGAAGGAAAAAGGAAAGAAAGAAGGAAAGGAAGAAAGGCAAGAGAAGGAAGGAAAGAAAGAAGGAATGAAAAAAGAAGGAAGGAAAGGAAGAAAAGAAGGAAGGAAAGGAAAGAAGGAAGGAAGGAAGGAAGGAAGGAAGGAAGGAAGGAAGGAAGGAAGGAAGGAAGGAAAAAACTAGCTGTGATGGCTATGGCTTTTCTCGATTGTCAACTTGACTGTATCTAGAATGAACTACAATCCAGAAATGAGGGGCACACCTGTGGTCCCCATCCTGAGTCAGGAAGACACGTGCTTTTGATCCAGATCTTGAGGTGGCATGACACATGCTCTTAATCTGGATCAGCACACACCTTCAGTCTGGGCTGCACCTTCTGCTGGAGGCCTATATAAGGACAATGGAGGAAGGGAGGATTCGTTCTTCTTCGTCTGCTTGCGCTCCCTTTGCCTGCACATCCATTGGACCCCCTGCTTCTTCAGGATTCCAGTTTATACAGCAGACCAGCTGAGACACTCAGCCTCATGGTATTGAGCAGCTACTAGACTCTTTCCATTCACAGCTGCCCAACCATGTTTAGTTGGACTGCAGCCTGTAAGTCATCCCAGTAAATTCCACATCTTTAATATATATATTAAACTCTAATATACTACTAGCCTTGGGACTTGGGGACAGCCAGGCTCATGTCTGTGAAATCTGTGCATCCTCAGATATGTATAAAGACAGACCCCTATTTCTTCCATGTGGGTTCTGAGTCCTCTACAGGAAGCCTTTGCCTTACTGTCTACCTCTGGTGCTGGAACCTTGAACTCTCCTCAGAGCCTCTACCATTGTGCTCTCTGTCTGTCTGTCCATGGTGTTGATAGGTTTTCTAATGAACTCGTTGATAACCAGTGATCTGTTTTGGTGTCCCTCTTAATGTTCCCTGCAAACCCTTCATCCGAGTTGCTTAGTATACTGTTTGGGTCCAGCTTCTAGGAACTCAGTACATTTTAAAAGGACTAGTGAATGGATGAATGAATGAATGAATTAATTAATTAATTAATCTACCAGCCAGTTCTAAATATCCTAGTTGGCTTTAGTTGCTAAGTTGACACAGTCAGCTGAAAGGAAAGTTTTGATGAATTATCCAGATCAGACTGGCCTCTGGGCATACCTATTCAGAATGGTTTTGATTGTTACTATTGGGGTCTGAAAATCCAAAACAATCCAAGAAGTCACAAGAGTTCAGCAAAGCAAGATCTTTATTTTACTTACTTAGCAAAAACTGACCCATCAGGGACAACAGCACAGACTCGGGAGCTGGCTGCATCTTCAAACATTCATCTTAGTAAATATTGTACTCGGGCTGCCACTGGTCAGTCAGGTCCACAGGGCAGACTCAGAACAGACTTAGGAGCTGAACTGCGTCCTCAAGCCAGAATGTTACGGAGTTTTAAAGCCCATGGTCCACAAACATCTGTGCCAAGGGACAGTCAGAACCATTTGTTCGTAGTTAGGAACAAATCATTATGCTTGGTGGTATGGAAAAAGAATGAGGAAATTGGCTAACCAAAGGTAGAGTTGCTCGAGTCTGGGAATCTGAACTTCATTTCACCTTATGACCAACATGAAGTCTGAAAACAAAATGGTGGTACTTAGGATAAGCCTCATTTGTTTGACCGTAGCATTATGGGATGCAGGAGGACCCTGCACCATGGCAAATGGTTCTGGGCTGTATAAACAGGAGCCTGTGAATGAGCAAGTGTTCAACAAGAAGCATTCCTCCATGGTTCCTGCCTGGACTCCCTGTCCAGCTTTCCCTCAACCACAGACTCATTAAAGAGCAGAATCTGCCTCTAGGGCAGCGGTTCTCGACCTTGCTAAGGCTTTGACCCTTTAATACAGTTCCTCATGTTGTGGTGACCCCCAACCATAAAATTGTGTTTATTGCTACTTCCTTACTGTAATTTTGCTACTGCTACAAATCGTAATGTAAATATTTTTGGATATTAGAGGCTTGCCAAAGGGATCATGACCTGAGCTGAGAACCACTGCTCTAAGTGGGGCCCATGCTTTTGTCTCCTCCCTTAAGGGTTAACCCAGTGGGGTGCAAATCAAGGAACTGCTTAAAGGTGTGCACCTTAAACGAATGTACATTCCCAGTACATCCAGAGTTCTGACTCAGAAGGGTATAACTATCCCTTTTTGTTTCTTCCTCCTCCTCCTCCTCCTCCCCCCCCCACCCCAACAAGGTCTCATTATTTACCCCTGGATATCCTGGAAATCTAGGCCAGGTGTCACTGAGATCCAACCACCTCTGCCTCCCTCAGTGCTAGGATTAAAGGGGTGTGTCACCAGATTTCTTTTCCTTTTCTTGTCTTTTCCACTTGCATTTCCACACAGTCTAAGCGTGAGAATGGTTTTGTTTTGTTTTTAATCAAAGATGGCTAGCTTGCCTAAAGTCTGCTATTCCATAGTCCTCCCTCTGCCTCATCTTGTTGGGATATTCTTTCCCAACACTCTGTAGTATATGTCAAGCCCCAAATACCAGGCATTTTTTGAGACTTGCCGGTCATAAGCTTCCTCTTTGTGAGGTTTATGATGTGCAAATCCCATCACAATGACGCTGAGCTCCTACCAACGGGGTGAGTCACCCCACAGCACCTTCGTCAGAATGGAATGAAATGGAAGTACCCTTGTAGCTCGCATGTGCTTGTCTGCCAACTTGGGGTCACTGCCTTCCTGGTTTACTTTCACTTGGTTCACACGCAGGGATATTCTTTCCCAACACAAGTATGTTTTCAACTTCCCTGTACTGGGATCCCTTGCTAATGCTCTGAAGGCCCCCTCCCTGCTCATGGCCCACCTCCACACTGGCTCTCCCACACCACCATGCCTCTTTCCTTCTCCGTTCTCCTCCAGACAGCTGTGAGTTACAGCTTGCCTGCACTCCCGCCCCCACACCCCACCCCAGCCCCCACTGCCCGCCCCCAGCTCTCTGTATCAGTTCTTAGATGCTTTCATTCAAGTGACCATAGACCCCAAGAAGGGACCCTGATCCCACAGTATCACATTGGCTCTGAGGGACTCCCCAAGAGCCTCACTAGCATATCCAACTGCATGTTTCAGTTAGGCTTTATTGCTGTGAAGACCATACCCAAGAGCAATTTGGGGAAGGAAATTGATTTATTTGCTTTACAGATTACAGTCCAAGGCAGACATTTTTAAAAAAGAACTGAAGCAGAAGCCAAGGAGGGAACGCTGCTCATGGGCTAGCTCCCGGTGCTTACAGCACCCAGCACTAGAGCAGGGGTGGCCCCACCCACAATGGGCTGGGCCGTCCGACATCAATCATGAACCAAGTGAAGGACCCCAGTCTTGCCTACAGGTCATCTGGTGGAAGCACTGAGAGTCCTTTGCCTAGATATCTCTAGTGTGTATCAAGCAGACAGGGAAAGACAAAAATAAATCCAGGCAACAAAACCCACCAGGACCCAGCCTTTTAGGGTATTAGAGAAAACGAATTAGTTTCAGAACCAGAGATGGCAACGGACTATGTGTAGATCTGTAAGATGTGTTTAAGATGAAATATGCTCCTCCTTGTGGGCCAGCGTTGGCGCACGCCTTTAATGCCAGCACTCGGGAGGCAGAGGCAGGCAGATCTCCCGAGTTCGAGGCCAGCCCGGTCTGCAGAGTGAATTCCAGGACAATCAGGGCTACACAGAGAAACCCTGTCTTGAAAATCCAAAACCAAATCAAACCAAACTAACAAGAACCCCAACTCCCTTCTTTCCCAGCGACAGAGAACTAGAGCAGAGAGAGAGAACACAATAAAACTGCTTCCTGGAGAGAACGCGATACGGGGTCCCGAGGACATTCTAATCTCTCAGCGTCCCCGTGACGCTGTTAACGCCAACTAAGACTCCAGCGCCCGGCGACGGCTCGCCCAGGATGCAGGCGGCCAACACAGCCTCAGTTCCGATGGGAACCGGAAGCAGCGCGAGGCGGGATCACCATCCTTTCCGGGACGCAGACACGCCCCCTCCGGCGTGAAGTCGCTGCCGGGGCAACAGCACACCCCTTCCGCCTCTGAGCGATGGCGTATTTCCGGCGCGCCGGCAAAGGCCACATCCGGGTTTGGGCTGGCGGGACCCTCGCAGGCTCCGGGACGCTGGGCGAAGGCTGTGTGGCTCTCGCGGGTGCTGAGCGAGGTGAGCAGGCGGCGGGGTGGCGTCCCGGGAGCGCGGGCTGAGGCTCTGAGCTTCCCGGCGACGACGGCTTTACGGTTTCCCTGCGCTCCGGGCTCCGGCTCGGTCCCGCTGCGGGACGGGACCCGGGAGCGTCCCGGTGCTGACATTGAGCTGAGCGTCTCCTGCCCCCTGTGCTGGGGAGGTGGCGGTGTTGTAATCCCGTGGGCCCCGGGCTTCCTTTGAGGGACTGCACTGCAACGTGCGCGGGTTGCTGCGATCGGAACCTGTTGAGTGTCGCCGGTGCAGAGGGAGGAGGAGGGATGGGGAGATGTCGGTCACCGCGGAGCCGTTTTCCCGCTGTCACTGGTGTCACATAGTGAGGACGTTACTGCGCAGTGCAGTGTCGCGTCGGGACCTTTGAATGCGATACCCACACTCCTCTGAGGTGTTCGTTGAGGCGCGATTTAGACTCGGGCTGGCGTGTTGAGCGTTGCTGATTTTCAGAATTACTTTGAAGGCTTCACTTCGCAGTCCTAACTGGTAATGACGGTGAACCTGTCTACTGGCTAGTTTTGTGTCAACTTGACACAGGCTGGAGTTATCACAGAGAAAGGAGTTTCAGTTGGGGAAATGCCTCCATGAGATCCAGCTGTGGGGCATTTTCTCAATTAGTGATCAAGGGGGGAGGTCCCCTTGTGGGTGGGACCATCT
>NC_034612.1:2174380-2213209 GCF_900095145.1 Mus pahari
CCTTACAGCTGGATCTCATGGAGGCATTTCCCCAACTGAAGCTCCTTTCTCTGTGATAACTCCAGCCTGTGTCAAATTGACACAAAACTAGCCAGTACAGACTGCAACCTCCCAGTACCTTAGAAGCCGTCCAGGGGAGGAAACTTTCCTTCAGTCCTGTGAAACAGTATTTCAGAAAACGCTCTGAAGTTTCCCTGGAACTGCAAATTGGCTAGATACGACTTTCCTGGAGAAGCAGAAAGACCAACCTGGTCTCTGAGGTGATGACACTTAGAGCTTTGCTTCCTTTCTGTGGCATATGTGCCTGCTGGTCTGTGGCCCCACCCCACACATGCATGGTGATTGACTCTGACAAAGCTCTGTGCGTTATCACACGGTGTGGATGGTTGGGTCTGACTTGTCTCACTCCTTACGGAGCTGGTCATTTTGTCCTGTGTTTAATGACTGCTTTATTGAGTTGGATCATGAGGCTAATAGCTTTTTGACTCTGGAGGATCTTCTGCTAGCCCCAGGTTCTCAAAGTGCTGTTCTTGTCCCCGACCTCTAGTGACTGGCCATGTCTCTATCCCACTTGTACCGGGATGGTGAAGGCCACCTTGATGATGACGATGATGACGAGCGTGAGAACTTTGAGATCACCGACTGGGATCTCCAGAATGAGTTCAACCCCAACCGGCAGCGCCATTGGCAGACCAAGGAGGAGGCCACCTACGGGGTGTGGGCTGAGCGCGACTCGGATGAGGAGAGGCCCAGCTTTGGAGGCAAAAGGTACTGTGTGCTGGGCTGCGTGCCCTGGGTCTGGAGGATCGGGCAGGCACCCCAGAAGAGTTTTCTGCCCTTGTGGAGTCCAGATGCTACAGCATCTTGCAATGTGTTGTTGAGCTGGGGTGGCGAGAGCTCCTCAACAGTTACTGTATGATGGAATCAGGACTACTTATAGATAGGGAAGTGCTGACCCACCACAGGCATGGCAGCTGTGGGAGGGACCATGCTGTGTCAGGGAGCACCCACAGGGCACTAGGGAGCAGGGAACTCTGTGAGTAAGTTCACAGGAGAATGAGGTGCAGCCTGGGCTCCAAATTAAGATGCTGTCTCACAAGACAAGAAAACAAACAAACAAACAAACAAAAACCATGTGTCCCCCACCTGACTGCACTCAGAATTTTAAAATTAATTTTACTTAGGATTTTTATCAATCTGAGTTATTCTGAGTTTTATACTTGAAATAGTATCAAAAAAATGCAGTGTGTGTGTGTGTTTATAGGCATGCTAGATAAGTGCTGTACCACTCTAAAGCAGACACTAAGCTAACAGTCTTTTCAGTTGTAAAAGGGGCCCAGTTTGATGGCTTGGAGATAAAGGTTGTTGCCACGCACGCCTGGCTAGCTGAGTTCAGACACCAGATTCCTACAGGAAAGGTGAAGGGGACAAACTGCTCTACAAATTATTCGCACACAGTGATAATGGCATGTTTGAAAGCGTCCAAGGGAAGTGAGATTATTACATCCTAATTTCAATTTATACTCAACTCTACTGAGTTGAGTGGCAAATCTTCAGCTGCAGTTTGAATGGAACAGACCCCATGAGTGTTAAATGGGGCCGGAAGAGGACTCAGTAGCAATTAAGATTGAACTTGATTACTCTTGCAGACCTGAGTGTGGCTCCTCGTCAGTGCCCACCTCAGGCAGCTCACAAGTGTCAGTAAGTCCATCTTCAGGGAATCGAGGCTTTGGCTCATCGGGTACCCACAGTGTTGTGTGGTTAACCACACACACACACACACACACACACACACACACAAACATAATATTTTTAAAATGTTAAATGTAAGGTTATTGAGGGCCTCTCTCTCTAAGGAACTCTCTTGTGAGCAGCTTCCAGGACAGGGTGTTACAGAAGCGTTCCTTACGGACTTGAGGCTGTGTGTCTGTCTGTAGGGCCCGAGACTATTCTGCGCCCGTCAACTTCATCAGTGCGGGGCTCAAGAAAGGGGCGGCTGAGGAAGCCGACTCCGAGGACTCTGATGCTGAAGAGAAGCCTGTTAAGCAGGAAGACTTTCCGAAGGATTTAGGACCAAAGAAGTTAAAGACGGTAGGCCTCGTGGGACAGTCTCCTGGTGGCACCCCTTGGAGGTCACAGTGCAGTGGCTTCCTCCACAGGGAGAAGCCTGGTGAGCACCTGTATGTGCTGCCTCTTGGGTCCTCCGTGTGTGGTTTGGGTCCCAATGCTGCTTTTCATAGTGCAGTGTAGCTGTAGGCTTGAGCTCCCTTGGGTTGTTCTGTTTTTCTCTCTCACCCAAACTTGTCTCGCCTTCTTTGCAGGGTGGCAATTTTAAGCCCAGCCAGAAAGGCTTTGCAGGAGGAACCAAGTCCTTCATGGACTTTGGCAGCTGGGAGAGACACACAAAAGGGATCGGGCAGAAGCTGCTGCAGAAGATGGGCTACGTTCCGGGGCGTGGCCTGGGGAAGAACGCACAGGGTGAGTGTGGTGGAGGGGAGGCTCGGGGAGGCTTGCCTTGCCTGCCTCTTCCCTGTAGGAAGCTCGTCAGATATGGGCGGCAGGTTCTGCGAAGGATGCTTAAGCTCAAAACCCAACCAAAGTAGCTGTCACTCTGCAGCTGGGTTCGGCAGTGTGGGCCCTTGTGCTCCCCGGATGCTTGACCGTCTCAGAACCCACACTCAGTAAATACTTGGTTAAGTGGGACGGAAACCACTAGGTTCTAAAGTGGCTGCAGACACAGAGCTGTTTTAACCTGGCCCATGTCTCTAGAGAAGTAACTGCTAATATTTTTAAATCAGACAGTCTCACCTAGAACTCTAGATTTTCCCTGGCAGTAGTTTGGCTGCTTCACAGCTGCCTTTGTGGCAGAGCGTTTTCTTCTAAACACAGTGTCCTCAGCCTCCTGGACCTGCTCTCTGCCCAGCTGAGGTCATTGTGTGAGCCTGCCTGGGCTGTTAGGCCAGCTCCGTAGTCCCTGCTTCTGCGGGCTTTCTTCTTAGTCTGCAGCTCAGCATCAGGCAGGCTGGTGCACAGCACAGCACCGCACAGCGGCCTTCACTGACAGAAGACATGCCTGTGGTGCTGGCTGACCCGAACCCACATTGCTCCCACCACCACCAGCCCCACTGAGAAACAGCCCTTGCACACACAGCTCACCACCTTGGCTCAGAGCCACAGGGAGCAAAGCACTTAGCCTCTGAGCCTGACGGGTCCAATCCGAAGTGTCCTCTGTAATCCAAACCTCAGGCCACCCACTGCGGCTCAGGTAGTGCTGAGGATTTTGCTGGGAAGAGCATGGCAGAGCATCCCTGGGGTTTCAACAGTGCTGAGGTGGAAGGAAAACCTGGAGGGGGAGCAATCCTCATGAGAATGCTGTTTATTTCCGGGGCTCAGCCATATTACACAAGTTAGCTGCAAGCAGTGTGGGCCCCTTCCCAGCCACGGCTGCCCTTCAGCCCCCTGAGTTACTGTGCTTGCCACACAGGCTGCTGCTGATGCCTGTGCTGGCCAGCGCAGTCGGGCTGACTCCTCAGGGGTGGTCTCAGTTGCTGAGTCCCGGGGTGTGTGGCCGTGTGAGCACAGGGAAGGCATGCCTGTTGGTAAGGAGCAGGAAGTGCTCTCTTCCTGTGTCCTCACTCTGCTGGCCGGGTTCTGAAGTCTTTCTCACGTGCTTGTTCAGGCATCATCAATCCCATTGAAGCCAAACAGAGAAAAGGCAAGGGAGCCGTGGGGGCCTACGGCTCAGAAAGGACCACTCAGTCTCTGCAGGACTTCCCCGTGGCCGACTCGGAAGAGGAGGCAGAAGAGGTAAAGAGGGCCTCTGTGTGGGCGGCTCTACACGTGGGCCGCGTGTGCTGATGGCCTCTGCGTGTCCCCACACCCACTTACGTGGCAGGCTCTGCTGGGGCTCATCGCTCACCTGATGCCTTCACGGTGTCTTGGACCTAGGGATGTGAGGTGGGCAGCTGTGAGGCAGTGAGCCAGAGTGGGGACCGAGACGCTCTGACTGCAGGGTAGGCTCTCTCAGCTCAGAGATGGCCCGGGAGAGCTCGTGCCATGATTCCTGCACAGCTGCAACTCCAGATACATGAAAGAAAAGAATGACAGGTTAGGTCACTATGAGAATAGAATGACAGCCAGGTTGGACCTGACCTGTAGGGCGGGCGCATCCTCACATGCTACCCTCTGCTCGCCATTCTTGTGGAGCTCTGCCAGGTGGGGGCAGTGTTTTCTAATCCTCAATGCTATATCTAAGTTCTAAGAGCCTGTCCCTTCCCTTGGGCCCGCCTTTGGCATCCAGCTAGTATACACGGATGCTGTCAAGTGGTACTTGGTGGCTGCAGGTGTCCTAAAGACCTTGGCCCTGGCTGCTGTGCATCAGGCCCCTCCTGTTGTCATTGACTGCATCCCTCTGCCTCAGGAGTTTCAGAAGGAGCTGAGCCAGTGGAGGAAAGACCCCAGTGGGAGCAAGAAGAAGCCAAAGTACTCTTACAAGACTGTGGAGGAGCTGAAGGCCAAAGGCAGGGTCAGCAAGAAGCTCACAGCTCCTCAGAAGGAACTGTCTCAGGTCAAGGTATGAGGGCCTCACATCTGTCCCCCTGTCTATCCTCTGAGGGCTTTGTCTGATAAGGCGATTATTGGGATGTGCGTATGGGGAGGGGGTGACTCTGTGTGTATCTGTGTATGTGAGCATGTGTGGGCATGTTTCTGTGTGTGTCTGTATTTGTCTGTGTGAGCATGTGTGGGTGTGTGTACCTGTGTGAGTGTGTGTGGGTGTGCTTTATGTCCAGTGAATTCAATAACACTTCTAAGGTAAGTACTCTGAGTGAGTGCTGAGCATGGCACATGCCAGGCTCTGGTTTTCACACCTGACACCTCCCCGTGCCGACTGTGATAAGCTTAGTTCTCAACCCTGGAGCCTCTACACAGCCTGAAGCTTCCTTTGCTTTGCTGTAGGTTTGGCATAGATTCATTTGTAGGGAAATTTTGCTCTGTTTGAGACCAAGGGTTTCTGGGAGTGCCATAAGCAGGAAGGGAAGGCCTGCCGATGGGTCTGGAACAAGACTTTTCTCTTTAAGGATTTCTGATGCACAGTTCTGACTGGCCCACGGGTGTCAGGCCTGTCATAGCTGTCCATCAAGTGGGGTAGCTGGGATCTTGGGGAAGGCCACCCTCTCTGTGGTGGACACATGGTGGTGTTATCACTTCCTGAGTAGCTAGACAGCAGTGATGGCAGCTGCCTGTCACCGGTTAGTGTAAGTTGGTGTGGGTCTGACAGCTCAAGCCTGTGGTAGGCAGCTCTGTCCATTCACAGAGCACTTGGCACCTGGCCTCTGTCCCATCTCCCCTGCTCAGTGGTGCTAGCAGGTGCTAACGGACTCTCTCCAAGGTGATCGACATGACGGGCCGGGAGCAGAAGGTGTACTACAGCTACAGCCAAATCAGCCACAAGCACAGTGTGCCCGATGAAGGGCTGCCGTTGCTGGCGCAGCTGCCCCCCACAGCCACCGGCAAGGAAGCCAAGATGCCGGGCTTTGCACTGCCCGAGCTGGAGCACAACCTGCAGCTGCTCATTGAGCGCACAGAGCAGGAGATCATCCAGAGTGACCGGCAGCTGCAGTATGAGCGGGACATGGTGGTCAGCCTGTCGCACGAGCTGGAGAAGACGGCCGAGGTTCTCGCGCATGAGGAGCGTGTCATTTCCAACCTCAGCAAGGTGCTGGCCCTGGTGGAGGAGTGTGAGCGCCGCATGCAGCCCCATGGCGCCGACCCCCTCACGCTGGATGAGTGTGCCCGCATCTTTGAGACACTGCAGGACAAGTACTATGAGGAGTACCGCCTGGCCGACCGTGCAGACCTCGCTGTGGCCATCGTCTACCCGCTCGTGAAGGACTACTTCAAGGATTGGCACCCCCTCGAGGTGAGCTAGGGCGCAGCCTGCTCTTGGGCTGGGGCATGGCTACTGAGGTGGGAAGGCTGACTGACGATGCTAGTGTTCTGCAGGACAGCAGCTATGGCACCCAGATCATCTCCAAGTGGAAGAGCCTCCTGGAGAATGACCAGCTTCTGTCTCACAGCAGCCAGGACCTGTCCTCCGACGCCTTCCACAGGTACAGGCCCTGCCCCACTGTATCCCCTCGCCTCCTCCCCCTCCAAGGAGCAGGAGTTGTGCTGAAGGCTGGGGGCAGCCATTCTAACCCTGTTGACTCTGCTCTACCCTGGCTCTGCTCTGGGTTTGGAGATGTGCTCACCCGTGTGTGTGTGTGTTTGTGTGTGCGTGTGTGAGAGAGAGAGAGACAGAGAGAGAGAGACACCCGAGCATCCAGGAGCTGGGCTTGCCCTGACCATGAGCAGGTTTCACCCAGACTGGAAAAGGCAGTGCCAAGAACTAGTGAGAGCCAGGAATGAGCCAGGCGTGGAGAGGACAGAGGTGTCTCAGGAGGGGACATTCAAGTTGTGACCCTGGCTGGGAAAGGTTGTGAAGTGAGGCTGCTGGTGGGAAAGCAGCCGCTAACCCTGTGCTGTCACTGTCAGCCACATAGGCCTGAGCAGTCCTGCCAGTGCTGGCTCCACTGAGGAGCCCAAGGCCGAGAGCCAAGACATCACAGGGGCCCCTGTGGGCACTTGCCTGAGGTTTCCCGTGGGGGGGACCTGTGGGCTGGCACACTTTGAGCACTGTGAAGGCAGCAGCGTGGCTGACCATAGGCTGCCTTGCCTCTCACAGGCTCATGTGGGAGGTCTGGATGCCTTTTGTTCGGAATGTCGTCGCTCAGTGGCAGCCGCGGAACTGTGAGCCGATGGTGGACTTCCTGGACAGCTGGGCACACATCATCCCTGTGTGGATCCTGGACAATATCCTGGACCAGCTTATCTTCCCTAAGCTGCAGAAGGAGGTATGGCGGAGCTCTGACAGTGTCTCTTATCTGTGCACAAGAGCCCTGTGGTTGAACTGTCAGCATGGCCTGCAGTGTTAGTTGTAGCCTTCTCCATGGTGCCCCCTTGCCTACCTCTCTCGAGTGGGCATGGCCTTTCTCAGAGCGTTTATTAAACCTTGAGCTGTGCTGAGGCTTGAGTTGGTGGCATGAGTGTTTAATTTCCTTCTGTGGAGGAACCTAGAGTACAGGATACCTATTTACCTCCACAGTGGGGTTCCTCCCCCCCTTATGCACACACACACACACAGGACTGTGACCCACTCATCCTGCAGGTAGACAACTGGAACCCCCTGACAGACACCGTCCCCATCCACTCGTGGATCCACCCGTGGCTGCCGCTCATGCAGGCCCGCCTGGAGCCGCTCTACTCCCCTGTCCGCAGCAAGCTGTCCAGCGCGCTGCAGAAATGGCACCCCAGTGACGCCTCAGCCAAGCTCATCCTGCAACCCTGGAAAGAGGTCCTCACCCCTGGGTCCTGGGAGGCCTTCATGCTCAGGAACATCGTGCCCAAGCTGGGTAAGGACACGGGGACTTGTGGGCCAAGTGCAGCCTACTCAGTGTCCACCACGCTGCACACTACTTAGGGCAGAGGTGGACAGGACTGGAACCAGGCCCTTCCTGCTGTGCCTTCACAGCTTGAACGGGGTCTGCAGTCATGACTGTGGGCTCTCTGTGCCTTGTGGTTTTCCTGACAGGGCTGGTTTGGATGTCAGGACCAGAAAGCCACTGTCCCCCCCTATTTTTTTAAAGAATTATTTAATGTGAGAACACTGTAACTGTCTTCAGACACACCAGAAGAGGGCTCGTCAGATCCCATTACAGAGGGTTGTGAGCCACCGTGTGGTTGCTGGGAACTGAACTCAGGACCTCTGGAAGAGCAGTCAGTGCTGTTAACTACTGAGCCATCTCTCCAGCCCCGGCACTGGCCTCTCCAGTGCTTGTGACTCACGGGATTCACTGTGGGTGGGGACTGAAGAGTGTCTTGCTATCTGTCTTGCAGGCATGTGCCTGGGGGAGCTCGTCATCAACCCCCACCAGCAGCACATGGAGGCCTTCTACTGGGTGATGGACTGGGAGGGGATGATCTCGGGCTCCAGCCTGGTGGGGCTGCTGGAGAAGCATTTCTTCCCCAAGTGGCTTCAGGTGAGCAGTGGGCCAGGAGGGAAGTGGGTGGCGGTGCAAGCCCGGGTCCTCTGCCCTCTGCTGTCCAGGCAAAGAATCGCCTCAGCTCAGCTGCCCAGAGAACCTGTCAGGATGTGGAGGTCAAGGCTTTAGCACATTTAGGCCACAGGCTGGCTCCTGATTCTCCGGGTAACTGCTAGATGCTGAAGCTCCATGTGCCCTGTAGTGTGGGCTGCTGGGAGGTGCAACACTGAACACAGCAGTATCCCTGGGGATTCTGGTCTCCCTGCCACGGTCCAGCGTGTGACTCAGCTCAGTGTCCCCTGTCCTTGGGCAGGTGCTGTGCTCCTGGCTCAGTAACAGTCCCAATTATGAGGAGATCACCAAGTGGTACCTGGGCTGGAAGTCCATGTTCTCAGACCAGGTGCTGGCCCACCCTTCTGTCAAGGACAAGTTCAACGAAGCGCTGGACATCATGAACAGGGCTGTGTCCTCCAATGTTGGTGAGTAGGTGTCTAAGCTAGGGTGTCATTGCTGTGACTGTCACCAGGACCAAGGCAACTCTTGTAAAGGACAAGGTTCAGAGGTTCAGTCCTTTATCTAGGTGGGAGCACGGCAGCATCCTGGTAGGCATGGCACGGGAGGAGCTGCGAGTTCTGCATCTGGTTCTGAAGGCAAACAGAAGACTGACTGACTCAGGCAGCTAGGAGGAAGGTCTTGTAGCCCATGCCCACAGTGACACACTTCTGGGCCAAGCATATTCAAACCACCACAGTAGTTTGCATTTGGGTCACTCTGTGAACCTCCAGTCACCATGCTCTAGCTCCCCAAATGCATTTCCCATTAAAAGTTTAAATTATGTTTATGTATGTGCCTGGTGGTTGGCCATAAGAAGGTATCATGGACCTGGAGTTAGAGAGTTGTGGGCCATGTGAAGTGGGAGCTGGCAATCAAACTGGATTCTCTGCAAACGTACATACTCCCAACCAGTGAGCCCCATTTCCTGTTCTACAGAGGGGCCTCTGTAGCAAGGGATAGTAGAATGAGTGTAGGCCATGTTAGACTACTAGGTGACCTCATAAATGGTGACTTTAGGGGGCCACATGTGTAGGCTCAGCCCTTGTCCACATCTCTTGGTACTAAGAGAATCACTTCCAATACCTGATATTAGCTACTTAGCTCCCAGACCAGTTTTGTGGTATTGACTCCCCAAGCAGCATGTCACACACAGCATGTTGTCCTGGAGTTCTGCATACCTGGGGTCACCTCTCCTCACTGTCCTCCCTTCTCTCAGGTGCCTACATGCAGCCAGGTGCGAGGGAGAACATCGCCTACCTCACCCACACGGAGCGTAGGAAGGACTTCCAGTACGAGGCCATGCAGGAGCGCCGGGAGGCTGAGAACATGGCACAGAGGGGCATTGGCGTGGCCGCCAGCTCTGTTCCCATGAACTTTAAGGACCTCATTGAGACCAAGGCAGAGGAGCACAACATCGTGTTCATGCCTGTCATCGGCAAGCGGCACGAGGGCAAGCAGCTCTACACCTTCGGCCGGATTGTCATCTACATTGACCGGGGTGTGGTGTTTGTTCAGGGCGAGAAGACTTGGGTGCCCACCTCCCTGCAGAGCCTCATTGACATGGCCAAGTAGACATCGGGTACTCCAGACCGGTGTGAATAAACAGCACTGTAAACCAAGCTGATGAAAAACGTCTCTATTTGGGAGACCAGGCCACCAGGGCAGGATGTGACTCAAGTGTCCCCAGTCGGCCTGTATTCCTGGCCAGGCAAAGGATCAGGTGTGGTGTGCACCGTGGCCCCTGACCCAGGAGGAGAGAATGGTCCTGCTACTCCAGCTGAGCGGTCTCTGGGTTTCCTGATGATCTCCAGGTCCTCACAGTTCTGGTAGTCAGGCTCTTCCCGGGATGCCCACAGGTCCCCAGGCAATCCCTCCAGCTTCGATAGTGGGAACCAGTGGACAGATGTGTCATTAAAGGTGTCGGTATACTGGGGAGTCTGCGGCAGTGGGACCTCCTCCAGGCCTTTCAGAATCTGAGTGGAGAGGTCCAGACACAGGCATTAGGTTTGCCCCACTCTTCCTTCACCTGGCCACCCCACCGTCCTTCTGAGAAATAAGGGATGGGGATTTGTATTTCAGCACTTTACAGCCCCATGGCAGCGAGACTGCTGGGCTCGCCCCAAGGATGAAGGCCACAGGCACAAGGTAGGAGAGATACCAGCTGGTTGTGCTTAGAAACATGGACGGACAGTGTGGCTTTGCACCCCCATCCCAGCCGCGGGTATTCTATCAGACACCTTTGCAATGTAGGGGTAATTTTCCTGCAGAATCCTTGCCAACAACCTGCAAATAAAGACACAGACACACACTTAGGAAGTGTATGGGTGTTTGCTTTCTTTTTCAACAGTAAAACAAGGGGTATGCAAGAGGGCAGCACAGGCAGGCACTGTGAAGCAGATCAGGAGTGTCTGTGCACTTAAAGCATGGCTGCCCAAACACCTCTGCCCTCAGAAGAGGGACATCTGCAGATCCCTTAAGTGCTTTAAGCCAGACCTATAAACCATTTATGCAGGTCCTCACAGGGAAGAGGGGTCTGGCATTCCTGCTGGCTCACCTTTCCTCAAGGCCTCGGAAACTGTTCCCAATGATGACCGCCCTGGACAGGGCGTCCGCAGACCAGTTGCTCCACAGCAGATTGTTGTATAGAGCCGTTCCACAGTGTGGCATGTAGAAGACAGTGGGCTGGCCCTGGACACTGCGCTTGCCTTCCTGTGGAATCAGCAGAATGGGTGCTAAGTAGTGGCGGGCAAAGCCCAGCTCTTCTGTGGCACAGCTATATTAGTAAGTGTAAGTACGCTGGACGTCTGTAAGGGACACACGGAACCCATGCTGACTAAAGGAAGGTATTCCATGTGATGACTGTCCCCATGTCCTACATTTTGGGTCTTCCAGGTACCCTGCTTCACTGTGGATCCTCACCACAACAGGGACACAGTCACCTACCAGCTGTCTGGCCACACCCGCTCTGCGCCTGTCCCTGCAGCTCCTGTCAGGCAGGAGCCCATGTTGGTGTCCCATGGCTGCCTCCACAGGATCTGCCTGCGGTCTGGGACACAGCCTTCTGATGACTCTCAGTGCACAGGCCAACCTTGCTGCTATCTTGGTCTCTACAGGTTATAGGTGACCTCAGGCCTCACCTATCTGCTCTTCTCTGCATAGAGCCAGCACTCAAAAGCGAGTGTTGTAGGGTCAAAGCAGCAGGATCATGAAGCTGAGACCATTCTGGGCCACAGAGACCCTAAAAACGGGGGAGGGTAAATGTACTTACCACCTAACCAGGCAAGTCCAACCTGAGTGATTCTCAGAACTCATACAGAACCCAGACAGAACCCACAAGGTTCTACCCATGTGTGTGTTTCTGTTTTTAATTTTTTATGAGTTTTCCATATGCATGCCTGATGCCTTCTGGAACTAGAGTTAGAGCTGACTGTGAGCCTCTACGTGGGAACCTTGCGCTGAAAGAGCCGTCGGTGCTTTTAACAGCTGAGCCATCTCTCCAGGCTCTGGGCTAATGTGTTAGGGTTTTGCAAGCCTAACACATTAGTTCATGCTGCTGATTCAAGTTTCCACGGTATAACAGTCTAAAATGGGAGTGACTACTGGGCTCTAGGGAGGCCAGCATGCCAGGGCCAGTGGGGCGCCAAGTCACAGAAAGCCTGTCTGCTAGCAGAAGTGAGTGGTCTGGAGGAGATGAAGGCACCTACCTCATTCTCACTGAGGACAGTCACACCGAGGGAGGTGAGGACGGAAACCTCAGTCTGACTGAACAGAGGGTCATAGACCCAGCAGTGACTTCTGGGGACCTGGAAGGGAAGAGGGGCACTTCAGTTCTGGGCACGGATGCACCATCTGCCAGGGGTGGGAGAAGACAAAGCTCACCTGGCATTTCTCCAGAAGGAGAAGCATAAAAGCAAGCTGGATCCGAGCAGTGGGGCAGGAGGCAAAGGTCCCAAGACCGTAGCATACACACTTCACATGGGAGGTGCTGGAGGCCAAGGGCTCCCCTGACGCACTAGGTGACGCTGGGCCAAGGTACAGCCTCCCAAGGGCTTCTGTTAGGGGCTGCAGTTGCTCCAGCTGTTTCCTAAGACACTCGGTGATGGTTTCTGAAAGATCGTTCCCCCAAACGTGGTCAAGTCACATACTCTGCTCCCTGGAGCCAGGACTGGGAAAGAAGCCCAACAGCTCTCCACACCCGGAGTGAAGCTGCCCAAGACCTGTGTGCAGGCCACTAGAGACCGGATCCTGAACTCTACATCTGAGAACCCAAGATGTTTTCATCTAAAGCCATGTGTCTGAGATGTGCTTCTGAATGCTGAAGACCTCTATAAAGGCCAACTGAATGGCTAGGTTAAAAAACTGCTGCCCACATCACCCCCTGGCCTTCCTTTTAGGTTACCATCCTAAAGAAAAGAACACTAAGCAAGCTGGTTTTGTTCACGGATGTGGCAAAGCCATCTTTGTACAGGTGCCCCAGGTGAGGAAAGGCTGTTCCAGAAACTTTTAAGTAGATGCTGTCTTTCATTTAACAACCTCAACTCTGGGGGGGGGGGGGGCTGCAGCCTACAGGTGAAGCTCAACTGAGTGATTGAAACAGGAGCCTGTGATACAGTGTAAACACCACCTGTCCATCCCTGTGATACACTGTAACAGGGCCTGTTCATCCCTAAGGACCATGCTGAAGAAACCATATTGAGAACACATCTGCGCATCTTGATGACTAATAGCACTTATGAGAGCCATGCACTTATGAGAGCCATGCACTTCCCACCTTACTTAATGCTTGCAACTACACTGCAGGATACACACACCACCACCTCCACAGCAGTGTTCAGTGCCAAAGACACAGCTCTGATAAAGTCAGCACCAGAACCCACCACAAGCAAGACTGAAGCAAACTGTCCTTGGATGAAGAGTGTCCTTTGCCTACCTTCAGGCAGGCCCCCCCTCCACTCCCACACCTCCCCTACTCACCCCTACTTACCCAGTGCTGAACTGCAGAAATCAGAGGTCCGCAGGTCCTCCCTGTTGAGAAGACATGGCCTGCTCATCACCCTTCTCTTTTGGGCCATCTTAGTCCCCGACCATGAGCCAGATGCACGGGGGATGGAGGACCCTCCGATGCACAGCCAGCCCTTACTGAATGACATTCCCATGGCCTGGATGTAGATTACTGGGTCCTTTTATAAACAGGACCTCCATCAAGAGGCCCTGGTGGCCAAGGGATGGTCTGGGTGTATTCTGCTTCTTAGGCCTGGCAGAGATGCAGTTCAATAAATATTTGGAAGTCCTCGGACTTAAGTTTTTTTTTTTTTGTTTTTTTTTTAAGATTTTTTAATCATTATATGTAAGTACACTGTAGCTGTCTTCAGACACTCCAGAAGAGGGCATCAGATCTTGTTCTGGATGGTTGTAAGCTACCATGTGGTTGCTGGGATTTGAACTCCGGACCTTCGGAAGTGCAGTCGGGTGCTCTTACCCACTGAGCCATCTCACCAGCCCCGGGACTTAGCTTTTATGATGGGAATGTCCTCTCAAGACTGAAGAGTAACAGGGGGAATGAATGAGCTACTCAGCAGGAACCCAATAGCTTCCCCACTATAAATAACTGTAAAAGGAAAGTCAAAGAGAAAGTCCAAGGGACGGTCAGCTGGTTTCCACAGCCTAAGGCAGAATAATCAACAGTGAATTTAAATATGCCAGAGGCAATGTTTAGGGACACAGAGGAGAGGAACTGCCCCCAGGCGACCTACATTCTCTAAGGGAAGTACTTTGTAATATTCTAGGTAGTCCTGGATCAGATTCTCTATGCTGCAGAGTGATGACCACACCCCTGGAAGGATGCTGGGAGAAGCAGGGCACTCTGGGAGGTTCTGAAGCAGCTGAGGAAACAATGACTATCTGGTGTGTGCCTGGAGAGTCCAGGTCCCAGACACTTAGGTCTTGCTAACCTTTAAGGCGCTGCTTGCTTCCATCTGTCCTCTCAGCTGCACCGCCAGTAATTTATGTTCAGAAGTAACTTCTGGGTCACCACTGCTTTCTAAATGTAAGTTGCCCCCCTCATCGCAGCCCTTCTGACCCATCCGAAAGGCTACCAACATTTGTACCAACACTTAGCTTTGCAAGACCAGAACTAGAAAATGCAATAACATGGTGTAGCCTGCATATGGTGGGCACCATCTATGTGCCCTATAAGAAGTTACAGACCAAGCGGTGGGGTGGGGAGATGGATATAACGTAGTAGAGTCCATGATAATGATTAGGTGGAAGCATGGGGTTTGAAGTCACCAAGGCCTGGGCCTGAAACAATGATCTTTATGTGTCTCTCGGAGTGCCCAGGATCCCAGTGAGGCAAATGTTGACACCTGTGTTTGCTGCAACCTCTATTTTTTTTTTAAAGATTTATTTATTTATTATATGTAAGTACACTGTAGCTGTCTTCAGACACTCCAGAAGAGGGAGTCAGATCTTGTTAGGATGGTTGTGAGCCACCATGTGGTTGCTGGGATTTTGAACTCAGGACCTTTGGAAGAGCAGTCGGGTACTCTTACCCGCTGAGCCATCTCACCAGCCCTGCAACCTCGATTTACGATACGGATAATAACCAATGCGGCGTGTGGCCCACCGAAATGTGTAATCCTAGCATTAGGAGAGGCAAAGGCGGGATCTCCTCCAGTCCCAGGGCTGCTGGGCTAGCCTAAGCTACAGTACGAGATCTTGCCTCCAAATCCAGAGCTGATGACTTATAGGGTAAAGGACCTTGTGCCACCCAGCCTCACATCTGAGTTTGATTGTCCTAACCTTAGGCAGTGAAAGGAGTCGGCTTCTGAGCACCACGCACGCGCGCTGTGACACCCTCCTCCCCCACCTCGCGCTCATCAGGTGCCAGGACGCTACTTAATGCTTAAACCCCCATCTCAAAGGTGGCAGACGGGGACACAGGATGGCAAGCTGCCGTAACCGCAGCGATGGGGATGGCAGCTTTACTGAGAGCTTGCCTTCCCCACACAGCCTTCCCCAGCGGGTTGGCACACCCACTTCCAGGTTAGCGAGACTGAGGCTGGAGTAGCCTCTCGGCGCTGCACTCACTCGGCCTCCCGCAGGCGGCGCAGCACCGCCTCCCCGTCCGCCTCCGGCTCGGCCCGGGGTCCTTCGCCCCTCCGCGGCCGTCTCCCCGCCGCGCGCTTCCTCCTCCGCGGAGCCACTGCGCTCCAGGGCTCCGGAGCCGCCACCGCCGCCGCCATGCCGCTGGCGTCACCAGCGCGCGCCGGGGCGGCCGCCGACGTCAAAGGCCCGCGTCACACCGCACGTCATCGCCAAGCCCCCACCGGTGGGAGGTGCGTCCGCGCGTGATCGCGGGGCCGCCGGGCGGGCGCAGGTATCGGGGGCTGTCCCGCGGGCGGTCAGACGGAGTCCGGGCTCCCGGTGGGCGGGCGGGCGGGCGTGAGACCCGCGCGATCGGGCCGCAGGGTTTGGGCTCCTGGCCAGCGTGGGACTTTCCCGCTGTCCCCGCGCGCACCCGCACCGTCCTCCCGCTCTCCCCATAGGGTGCCATGGCCTCTTCGGGTCCCTTACACAATCACTGACCTCATCGGGACTTTTGAGAACTCGCTGCCAGGTCCTCCGACCAGACCTCGGGGAACGGGAGGGGTGGGTTCCAGGAACTGACATGCCCTGCACAGTGCTCGCCCTGTGCTCATTGCAGAACGAGGTGTGTGTAGTTGAGTTGACAGATATTTAAGAGGCCTTTTCGGGATGCCCCTCGGGCACTTCCTTCTTTCTAAATGAGTTTTCTTGCTTTTAAAGAGAGGGTCCTGCTATGTACCCATAGCTTGCTTGAAACTCAGCAATCTGCCTGTCTCTACTTCCAATGCGCTGGGATAAATAAGGCCTGAGCTACCATGCCTGGCTCCCTCCCTAAGAGACCTAAACGCACTGTGTTTCCACAGATGGCAGATTGTGGCCAGCTTTGGAGACCCTGTCCCTGAAGGAATTAACCAGAAAAGTGTGATTAGGACTATAGTTGAAAATGACCGAAGGCTTGTCAAGGGAAAGGATTAAATTATTTTCGTGTTTCCTACCAGTGTTATCCACACAGTGAAACATTATTGTCAGAAAATTTCAGCCTCGTGGATAGTAATTTTAACGCCGGTACCACCTGTTTCTGGACAGTTCCCTTGGAGGAGCGTAGAGTCAGAGTAAGTGAGGCCAAGGTTCTTTCTGGCAGAGTAGTCCATGATACACCGAGTTGTCTTCCCCTCTGTCAAAGTTCTCTCTTGCACTCTGAAGGGCTGCGCACATTCTGATTAGGCTCCCGAGTGCCAGTTCCTTAATTTAGGGATCATTTGATTTGTGTGGTTCCTTACACCCAGCTCCTTCTACATTGTCTGGTTTCCCTTCTGCAAAGCTATTTTCTGCTGGAAAAAAAAAAGGGGGGGGGGTCTTTGAAGTATCTGCTACCGGAGCTCTTTTTATTCTGAAACACAAGCTTTGAAGGCGGTTTTGAAATCAAGTGTTTATTGAACCTTGTGGGTCACATGCGTGGTCATGGGGTTTCTGAAAGAATTGATTCTTTGTTTTTCCTCAGAGCCGAGATACTGGTGTGTATGTGTGAACTGGAAACTTTGGACCTTTTGAAGGAACTCAATGAGTGGCTTTGAACTGTACACAAAGTCAGAGATCCTATCAGAAGCTGCCCCCGCCCATCCAACATGCTTCTCCTTGCTGCGGAGCTCCCTGGGGGGGAGTTGGAACAGATCCCAGTGTAGACAGCCGTACAGATGCTCCTGAAAGCAGATCACAGATGGCTGAGTTAATCTAGTCCACCTCCAGTCCGTTTCCTCCTGGACTTGTCAGCGGTGCAGAGATGCTTCTGGAAAGGAACCTGCCCGGAAGGGAAGTTGTCTTTTCATATTGATTCAAGAGTGAGCAAGAGGCAGAAACCACCTGGCTGGACCACACCTGGCGTCACTGGGCTGGGGACACCCGTTGGGGACAGAGAAGCGCTTCTAGGAAGAATACCAGATGAAGAGAATGAAGCCATCTGGAGAGTAAATGGCCACCACCACTCCCCCAGAGACAAAGTCAGCAGCTTGGTGAGTGTCCAGCCTCACGCTGCTTCCAGGACTGTTTGGGTGAACCAGAATCCCCAGCCAGCTAGTCTTACTGTTCTCCTTAGAGCAACCGCATAAAATGTGGAAGCCATTTTTTTCCACAGCGTATGTGTTTGAACCTTGCAAGTTTAGGGCTGGATATAGCCCCATGGTAGAGTGGTCACCTATCACTTGAGAGGCCCTGGGTTCGATCCCTGGCACAGCAAAAAATAAGCAAAACCCGGAACACCTTGCCAACTCCACCTCAGGCACTTCAGGCAGATGACTGGGAGGGTGCCACCAGTCTTGTTTGCCTGGGTGTGTCGTCTGTGTCTGCGAAGAGGCAGAAGGGCTGAAGTTGAGGTTTGGCCAGTCTGGCTCTTAAGGCTGTTGCGCAATGCGTGTCTCAAACTTGGGTTCCCTCATTCACCCTCTGTAGCTTCGTCCTTTTTCATAACCTGGCTCAACAAATGCTCCTGAGAGGTGACAGTGAAGGGGGTGGCTTGACTAAACTCTGCAGACCTAGCAACTGATGACATGAGCCATTCCAAGTGATGCCCGAGGTAGAGTGTATGTAGAGGAGGTGGTGATTTCAGAGTGTGGGGGGGGGACCGGGGTGGCTGGTGGTCCACAGTGGGCTTTGAAAATACACAAATGTTTTTGATCACCATGTAACGTACAGCCAGTTGCACACTGAGCCCCGGAGCTTTAGCGGATGATGTTGGGACAGGTGTCTGTCGTGAGGAAGTGAAGTGGGTTTCTCTGGCCTGGTCTGTGTCCTCTCAGAGTCTGAAGGTACAGCTGAAGCCCAGGCTCTGCGAAGTTTGCCTTGTGCAGACAGGCAATGACTACCTCAGAGCCAGAGTCTCCCCAAGTCAGTCATGGCCGAGCGGTAGCCACAGAACTTGGGAGGGAGGCAAAAGCAGGAGGCGGTGCAGTTCGAGGTCAGCCTGGGCTACCGAGTGAGACCTGTTTGGGTCTTTAGCACAGCGCAGAAGGTGCTGGGAACTCAGAAGAAAGATTCCTTTACACTGAGGAACCTGGAAAGGTGGGAGGAAGCCAGGTTAAGCCACTCGTAAGGTTTGAGAGTCCGAGAGGAGTTTGGTGTTTTTCTCTCATTTTTTTCTTTTTTCTTTTATTACATATTTTCTTCATTTACATTTCAAATGCTATCCCGAGAGTTCCCTATACCCTCCCCCTGCCCCTGCTCCCCTACCCACCCACTCCCACTCCATGGCCCTGGCATTCCCCTGTATTGGGACATATATAGTTTGCAAGACCAAGGGGCCTCTCTTCCCTTTCTGTCATCTTTTAAGGGCTGCCGTCTTCCTGTTATGCACGAGCACATCTGTTGTGTGTTGTTACACATCTGTTAAGTGAGTCCACGAGTCCTCAGAAGGGCCGCTTCCCACCAGCATGCTCGGGAGAAGCGCGGGAGATGACTTGGTTACCAGAACCTAGAGACACGGCAGGAAAGCACAGGCGATGTGCTTGGGCTGCTGGGGGTGAGGATTTCAAACCACAGCCCTGGGCGGGTGGGTGATCTGGTTCCTGCAGGAGCGGCTGCCTCCTCCAGCAGATGGGTTGACTGCTGTGCACGGTCTGCCTGTGCTGCACTGGCAGCGGCTTTATCTGCTGCTTGTGGCTGCCAAACTCTTCCTGGCAGCTGAGCACCAGGCCCTCCCAGAGCCAGGAGCTAGAGAGAAAAGTGTCCCGAGCTTGTCATTGTCACTAGCGGGGGAGACCCATGGCTTCGTTCTGTTCCCTTGCCAGGTGGAACTACTTTTTCCTGTATGACGGTTCCAAAGTAAAGGGAGAAGGAGACCCAACCAGAGCTGGCATCTGCTACTTCTATCCGTCCCAGGTAAGCAGGCGCTCTTGTGCACATGGCCTCTTTGAAGACATGTTGGGGATGAAGTGCAGGGCCACATGCCTGCTCTGCTGTCTCCCCAGCCGCCTTTTGACTTACCTTTGAAGTTTCAAGACAAGTTCTCAGAGTTCTCAGGCCCGTGACTCCAGGCTGTCCTCCTGTCTGGATCTTAAATTCCCAAGCAGCTTAGGCCTCCTGTTGGCTCTCTTAGCTGTAAGAGTTTTTATTTTTTTATTTTTTTGTCTGTGTCCTGCCCTCAAGTCTTTGATCAGCTAATTTTAAGAAGCTTTTATCCACGGGGCTGGATGATTATTCAGACGACTCGGTGGTTAAGAGCACTGACTGCCCTAACAGAGGTTCCGAGTTCAAATCCCAGCAACCACATGGTGGCTCACAACCATCTGTAGTGGGATCCAATGCCCTCCTCTGTAGTGTGCCTGAAGACAGCAACAATGCATTCATATACATACACTCAATAAATAAATAAGTGTTAAGAAAAAAAGTCTCTTTAAAAAAAATGCTTTTATTCAAACAGGGACTATTACAAGCTCTTACATGCTGTGAATGCTACAAATCCTGTGAGCCCTAAGATCCCTCATATTATATTTTTTTCCTAGATAAGTTTAAAGCAAGTTCTAGACATTGTGCCATTTCACCTACCAGTGTTTATTGTGCCAGGGTCACACCTGACGGGAATGACCCCGAGTCACAGCCCTTCTTACTGCAGGCAGGTGCTGCAGTGGGACTCGCACTGGTCCTGGTTCTTAGACATCACCCTGCCTGGCTCCCTCTCCCACCCATCTCCTCCCCAACGCCCCTAGCCGGGACTTTGACCACACCCACAGCCTGCTTGTTAGCCTGAGCCCCCCTTTTACTAACATTCCCCACACACCAGCCACCCTGCCTTCTCCTTGTCTCCAGATCACTGGATTGGGACGGTCACCGCCCTGTGGTGACCTCTGCTCACAGAGTTCCTTTTACTTTCCATTCCTAGCGGGCACTAGATCTTGAATGAGTGTTTTGTCTGCACATATGTGTGTGCCCAGAGCCCCTGGAGGGCAGGAAAGGACATCATCTTGTGGGATTGAGGGCTTACAGCTCTCCACGGGCTTACAGCTCTCCACGGGCTTACAGCTCTCCACGGGCTTACTGCTCTCCATGGACTCTATGCTGTGCTGCACTCTCCTCCCCCTGTGCTGTCTATCTCTCCCTTAAGCAGCCTCTCTCTCTTTTCTTGCGAGGGTTGGACATATCCTACTCTGTCAAGTCTTTTTCTCATCCATCACTTTTCCTGCCACTCAATTAGGCATCACTTCAAACATGAGTACTTCCTCCCACAAAATGACTTTACCTTCATTGTTTGGGATTAAAGGTGAGTACTGAGTGTGTCTGTACTCCAGCCAGAGGGATTAAAGATGTAAGCTAAGGACCTGAGCTATACCCTAACCAGAAACAGGTTCAAATATACTGTAACATGTGCACACACAAACACACATGCATGTATACACACACACACACACACACACACACACACACACACACACACGAGTGCAGATGTAGAACAGTCTGGTAAAACATTGTCTGCTTCTCCCACAGACCCTGTTAGACCAGCAGGAACTGCTCTGTGGCCAGCTTGCCGGAGTCGTGCGCTGCCTGTGGGACCTTTCGGGCATCCCGCCCACGCTCATCCGTCTGCGGAACCTCAAGTTTGCCATCAGGGCGGATGGGGACTACCTGTGGGTAAGTCTGAAGGCAGAGCTGGTATTGGAGCGTTGCGATGATAAGATGTATTCCTCCTCGGGCCGCAGCTGCTCTTCAGACCTCAGTGCCCTCTGAAGGCATCAGTGGTGCAAGGGAGACCTCTGCCAGGGCCTCATGACGTCACACATGGGTTCTGGCCCTGAGCCACACTCAGCCCTTCTCCAGTACACCTCAGGGATTCCCTGCTCTGAACACGGCAGAATTCTTTGTATTGTTTTTACTTAGGTTTGCGTGTGTCAGGTGGATACGTGCACATATATGTTCATGTCTGTGCATGTGTACATGTGTTTACATATGTGTGTATATGTATGTGGAGACCCTGTTTGTGGCATGCTTATTTTCCTTGATGAGCAGCTGTGTTCTGTGTTGGTGGTGTCTGTTATCTTCTGTGGGTGGTGCCTTCTGTAGCCCCGGAAACTATTGCCTACTATTTTCAATTTAAAAAGAAGCTGATTGGTTGGTCTTCAATTTAAAAAGAAGCTGATTGGTTGGTCGTCAATTTAAAAAGAAGTTGATTGGTTGGTCTTCAATTTAAAAAGAAGCTGATTGGTTGATCATCTATTTAAAAAGGAAGCTGATTGGTTGGTCTTCAATTTAAAAAAGAAGCTGACTGGTTTTGCTTTTAAATTTGTGTCTGTCACCCTACCTGGGTTTCTATGTGTGAGTGGTGTGGATGGAGGCCAAGGGTGGTTTTTCTCCCGTCTGGTTACCCAGCAACCCCGCACTGTTGCTGAGTTTCCTAAGCACTGCTTAGGTCCGAAGTTAGTTGACCGTGAGCCCGAGTGGTTCAGGAACCCTGCATGCCGTGATAGCTATAGTTTCATGTCACTCTTGGGGTAGACAGTGTCTCTCCCGAATTCAGTCCCATGCCCAGTGGCTCCGGCTAGTTTGTGAGTGTGACTGGGAGTCCTGCGTTTGGAGAGCAATCCTGGGGTGGGGGCAGCATGGCTCACTTAGAGCGGTCATGACCCTGTCACCTATTGCCCTCCATCTCTGTGGTGCCTGTAATGGCAGCCCAGTTAACTATGCAATGTCACAGCACGGCCTCAGCACAGGTGCAGCCCACAGGGCGGGTGCAGCTCAAAGGGTGGGTGCAGCCCACAGGGCGGGTGCAGCTCACAGCAGGCCTAGGCTGTCCCAGGATCTGCAGTACACGTGTGAGCTGAGCGAGGCCTTGGAGAGAGCAGGAAGGAGCACTTCAGGTCAGCCCAGAGCTGGGGGGACAGAAGGTGCTTGGGACCTGTGGAGGTCGGCCCGGCTGCAGTGGGCTAGGCTCGGGTGAAGAAGAGTTTTAAGCTAATGTCTCATGTCAGCACAGGCAGTAGCAGGTTCTGTCATGGCGTCTTCAGGCACAGGTGTGATGGACTGTTCTCTGCTCCTGTGGTTATTATCTATGTTTCATCACCTGCTATTTCCAACATCCCTTAAGGATTTTTCTTGGCCCAGCGTGGTAGCCATACCTTTAATCCCCGTACTTAGAAGGCAGAGGCAGGGGAATGTCTGTGAGTTTTACAGGATAGCCAGAGCTACATAGTTCAATTCCCAGCATCCACATGGTGCCTCACAACCATCTCTGACTCAGTTCCAGGGGATCTGACATCCTCTTCTGGCTTCATCAAGTACTAGGCACATACATGGTATACAGACATGTATGCAAAATACCCATTCATTTAAAAAAAAAACCATGACTTGCACACATGCGCACGCGCGCGCGCACACACACACACACACACACAGTATAAATTTAAGTTTAAGACTTCAATGACTGAGCTGGCAATGACTAAATGGGGAAGGGTGCTTGCCACCAAGCCCCATGTTTGACCCCTAAGATTCATACAGTAGAGAACCTGCTCTTGGAAATTCTCCTCTGGCCTCCACATGTGTGCTGTGACCCCCACCTTCCCAAAACATAAAGAAATAAATCTAAGTCCTCTACAGAAAACAGGTAGTGTTTATCTTTCCAAACCATATTTTGCTTGCTGTACTGATTTCCATCCTTTCTGCAGATGCCATGGTTTTGTTACGATTTAAGGGTGCACTGTGTGTTGTGTATCACCCTGAGCTTCTGCTTCTGCCTCCCAAGTGGTTGGTTGATAGGCTTGTACCACCACACCTGCTTATCACGTTCTATCAACTCCTGTTGCTGTTCATTCACTTACTCTCGAGTGTGTGTGTGTGTGCGCGTGCGCAGGTGTGTGTTTGTGTGTATGTATGTGTGTGTGTATGCGCACGCGCAAGTGCTATGGTGGGTGTGTCTAGGTAAGAGGACAATTCGCCGGCGTTCGTTCCCTGTCCACCATGGAGATCTCTAGGACTGAATTCTCATCCCCAGGCTTGGCCCCTAGAGCCTTCACCCACTGAGCCATCTTGCTGCCCAGATGTGTGCTTTTGTTAAGGAAGCGCCTTCCTTGAGGGCTGGAAGCTCAGGTGGCAGTGGGTGTGTTGGTTGTCGCTGGCCCCTCTGCTCTCTGACTCATCCCTAGGCGTGCTTTTGCAGCAGAGCCACGCTGGTTTTCTGACTGGGGCTCTGCGCTGTGATTTGAGAGCAAGTCTTCCTGTGACAAGATTATTTTTCTGTGAGGAACATTGTTTGAATTTTGATGGAGGTTCTGTTGGCTGTGGACTGCTTCATGCTGGTTGTTACTTCTACACTGCAATTGAGGTATCCCTGAGCTTGACAGCCATCCTGTCTCCCTGTGCTCCTTACCATCGGCTCCTCTGTGTTTTAGAGTTTTCAGAATGGCAGTCTTCCTCTTCCTTAGTTAGGCTCCTCCTCCTTAGTTATGCTCCTCCTCCTTAGTTAGACCCCTCCTCCTTAGTTAGGCTCCTCCTCTTTAGTTAGACCCCCTCCTCCTTTGTTAGGCTCCTCCTCCTTAGTTATGCTCCTCCTCCTTAGTTAGACCCCTCCTCCTTAGTTAGGCCCCTCCCCCTTAGTTAGGCTCCTCCTCCTTAGTTAGGCTCCTCCTCCTTAGTTAGGCTCCTCCTCCTTAGTTAGGCATCTCCTCCTCCTCACTTGCTCTCCTCCACAGTTTCGATGTTCTGCTGTTGTTTGTTTGTTTGCTTTCAAGCTATGAGGAATGGGATTTTTCCTCCCCAATTTTTTTCCTTTCCTAGCAATTTTGTTACTGATACACAGAGAAAACCACTCCTTCGTAGGTTGGTTTTTGTGTCGTGCTCCCACAGTGGGTTATTTATCAAGTCTAACGGAGTCTGCTGGAGTCTGCAGGGAGGCCGAAACCGAGAACCATGCCATCTGCAAGCACGGGTGACTCGCGTCTTGAGTCTTTATTTTCTGTTGCTGTCCCTTTTCTTTCTTTCTCTTACTGCTCTAGCTAACACTCTGAGCACCAGACTGAGGGGGTGTGGAGGAGTTTGCCCTCTGTCTCCTGCATCTGCCAGGGAATACTGCCTGACCCATAGCCTGTCTGACAGGAGCTGTGCTCCTTTTCAGCACGCGCACATGTGTGTGTGTGTGTGTGTGTGTGTGTGTGTGTGTGTGTGNGAGNGNGAGAGAGAGAGAGAGAGAGAGAGAGAGAGAGAGAGAGATCCTGGACCTTGTTGACAACCTTCTTTATGCCAATTGAGATGATGGGTACAGTTTCTGTCTTGGGTTTTTCTGAGTGCCGAGTTACACCTACACTTACAACCAGGACTTGTTTCTGCCTGGTGAACCAAACTCGTACCTCAGGAACAAAACCCACCTGGCCCCGGCATATGATCTTCTTACTGTGTTCTCAACATCCCTGGCTGTCCTGGAAGTCCCTCTCTAGACCAGGCTGGCCTCAACCTCACAGAAACCCGCCTGCCCCTGCTTGCCGAGTGCTGGACCTAAAGGCCTGCCTGCATCACTGTGAGCAGCTTTCACTGTGTTCTTGACTATAGTTTACCAGACTTGGAAATGTTGTGTCTGTGCTGATGAGAGACACCAGACTGTGATTTCTTCCTTTGCTATGTCCTTGTTTGCTTTGGGTCAGAGAAATCCCGGCTTGGTGTCGTGAGGGATGGTGTCCGCCTCTCTGTCCCTCGTGAAACTCTTGCGCAGCACACATTGCCTCACATGCAAGACAGATAGCTGCTACCAGGAGAGGCTGCCTTGGGGTAGTGTGGAGGAAAGTGGTGGGCATGAGGAGGACTGACCGGAATCTCCCCAAAGCCGCCACACTGGGCTAAGTCTTCATGAGGTGTGAGACAAGAGCAGGGCGAGGCACTGCTCCTTGTCACATGACCTGTCAACAACCTTTTGGTTCTTTGCTGCTCAGCTCTGACCGCTGGGCCCGGCACATGCAGCAGTAAATGCAACATAGGGAACTGGAAGATGGCAAGGGGACAATTGTCCATCAGCTTCAAACACATCACTTGGCCACCAGCTGGACCTCGTGGTCTCTGGCTGGAGAAGCCAATGTGCTGCTCCCTCTTAGACACTTCAGGTGTCCTGTGCCCAGTGAGATGGACAGCCAACACTGAAACTCTGATCTAAAGCCCTTCCCTGTCACACCCCCACCTTCCACCTTCCTTCCTGCTGTCAGTGCCCTCTGGCCCTTGTCTGTGCCCTCTGAGACTTACCGTCATGTTTTATTTTGAAAAATCATAAATAGGCTTTTGTTTTGTGTAATGATAAACAAACTACTTTTCTTATGAATAATCACAGGTAAGCTTTTGTTTTTAAATAACATTTCATGTGTAAGTTAACTCTGTAAGCCAAAGGTATGTTCAGCATTTCATTCTTGGCACATTTTTAAATGAGTTCATGTTATTACAGCTAAGTAAAAGCTAAAATTCTACAACGTAAGGCTTAGGCTTTTTGCCTAGAGCAACGCCCAGGACTCAAAGAGCTGGCTGTATTTTGTCACACAGGAGCACATGGCCCAAACACGGGGCCATACGCTACACCACGACCCACAGCTATGTAAACAATCCAGCCTCAGCCAGACACAAATGCAAAGAACCCAGTTCCCCAAATGCCACCATGTGCCCACCTAAGACACCTATGCTCCTACTGTGAGATGGGCTGACTGTGTGCAAGGTGCCTGTTACAAAATGCACCCTGTCATGAAGGCCACACTAGAGCAGGAACTGAGCACCAAAGTCTGCAACAGGGAGCACGGGAGGTACGGGGATCACGGGAGGTATGGGGAACACTGGAGGTATAGGGAACACGGGAGGTACGGGGATCACGGAAGGTACAGGGATCACGGGCAGTACAGGGAGCATGGGAGGTACAGGGAGCACAAGAGGTACAGGGAGCCCGGGAAGTACGGGGATCACGGAAGGTACAGGGAGCACGGAGGTATGGGGAGCATGGGAGGTATGGGGAGCACGGAATGTACAGGGAGCACGGAGGTACTGGGAGCATGGGAGGTATAGTTTCTGAAGAACAAAGCTTCCCAATGCTGGGAAGCTTTCAGTTAGGATAGCCCTTCAGCTACTGTGAGGGTGCCAAGCCTGAGAGACAGGCCAGCCCAGGACCCCTCTGCCCCTCTGAACTCAGCCCTCTGTCCCCCTGGTGCCTCTGTCTCTGCATTATCAGATAGCATCCTCATTCTTTGTGTAGTGCTCCAGCTTCAGCTCCAGTCTGCTTCCTGGGACGTGGCGGCCATTTCTTAGGATTGGTTTTCTGCCTGGCACTTAATAGACGGCCCAGTGCTGGTAGAGGAGCTGTCTGTGGTCTGGGGTGGTGGCTCTCCTGCTGCTGCCGGCGGTGCTCCCGCTCCTGACGGCAGTGCTCCTGCTGCTGCAGGCGCTCCCTCCCCCGGGCCAGAGCCTCCAGGTACCACTGCTGCTCTTTCCACCGCTGCTTTCTCCGTTCCAGCTTCTCCTTTCCGGCCTCCAGGTTGCAGAACTCCTGATCCAGCTGCCGGAGCTGTGTTTGCAGCTCTGTGTTCTGAGCTTTAATTCCCTCCCAGAAGCCCTCATGAGCCTGTTTGGCCATAGCATCCAAGGCCTTGGCCTTCTTCTTCAGCTTTCGGGTGATTTGCTCTCCAGACTCCAGCAGGTTCAGCTCCTCCAGTTGCTTCTCCAAGGCGGCCCTTTCCTTCAGGAACTGAAGGTGTGCCCCTTGGTCCATTAAGGAGACGTCAGTTGTTATGCTGGCTTTCTCCAGCTCTAAGGCCTGGATCATTTGTTCCTGGTGCTCCTTTACCTGTGCCGTGGGCTCCAGGGCCTTCATCTTCTTCCTCAAGCTGGCCTCTAGCTTCCTGCCCTGCTCCAGCTGCTTCTGGAGGCCTGCCGTGCGGGAGGTGAAGGTAGAGACCAGCTCTCGCCTCCTTTCCTCGATCTCCTCACACTGCTGGATGTAGTCTTTCCACAGGGAGTCGTACTTCCTCTGTTTCTCCTCCTTCTTCTGCTGCAGGTACTCAAGGAATGGCTTACTGTCAGCTTTCTCACATAACATTTCCTTCTGCATGTCCTTGATGTCCCTTATGAACCCCGACTGTCGTCTCTTAACCTCTTCCATGTCCTGTTCCAGCTCCGTCATGGCCGCCAGGGTCTTCCTCTTCACCCTCTTCTCCAGCCGTGTCAGCGACTCTGGCTTCAGATAGTTGTTGAGAATGATCATGTGTGGCGCCTGTGAAGGCGGGGCGTGGGAGTCAGCAGCCAGTGCTTTGGAATCCAGGAGCTCACTAGGGGAGCTGTCCAGGTCTGTGTAGGCAGTGCTGACCACTGAAGAGCGGCTGCTGGCAGCAGGGAGGAAGCCCGATGAGCTTTGGCCAAGTAGGGGGAGCTCCTCCTCTTTCTTCCGTTCCAGGAGAATTAGCTCTGGCCACCTTACCCGGAAGTCATGTATGGCCTTTTTCTTGGTCAGGGAAGGTCTGTAAGAGAAGTCTTCACTTATCCGAACTGTCTCATCCTTTGCAGGAAGTAATGGTGGTGCAGCAGCCCTGCCTTCCTGTCTGTGGGGCAAAAGGGTAGCTCCACTGCCCTGTCTCTGAGGGTAAAGGGTACCTCGTCTGCTTCCTTGGGGCTCCATAGTTCCTCCTCTTCTGGATACAGGGCTTTGCCCCTCCCAGATCCTGCTACCAGGGGCTCAGAAGCTCAGCACTTTCTCCTGGCTATAGCAGTCTCTTCTGTTCGTCCTCAGGGCTCTACAGTCACAGGTAACCACCTCCCACACTTCTTTCCAGTGTTGGAGGTACGGCCCTCTTTGGCCCAGGTAGAGCAGAACGTGGACTGTTAGCCTAGTCACTAACTCTGGTGGGCGGGGCTGGTGAGGGGCGGGGCTTGTGCCAAGGGGGCGGGGCCTGGATAGACCCTGGGCTTGGAGCGGTAGGCTAGTGTTCAGAGAAGTAGGAAGAGAAGCTTCAGTGACTTGGAGCCTGTGGCGGACAGCATCCGGGCTTTCTAAGCCCTGCCCTGAAGACCCTTTGCACCTACATTGTGTGGGCTAGGAGGGAGGGAGACCAGGAAGGAAGGGTAGGTACCGAGGGCCTGGAGGCTCCAAGCTCTCGGCTTTGCTTCTCAGCCGCAGTTTCAGTGTTGAGAAGGCCCTGAGTGTGGAGCGAATGGCCTAGGAAAGGACTTGGAGGAAAACCTCGCACACACTGCAGCTGCGCAGAGCGGAGGACCCCTCCCCCCAGGCATGGCCACCACACTGGCTGGCTCGCCCTGCCAGGAAGGACAGTTGAGGAAGCCTCTCCCCGGGGAGAGGGTGCTTGGCTTGTGGCNCAGNAGGTNTCAATGCTTCCTGGCCAGGAGACCCATGGGAGCAGCAGGAAGCAGGGAGAGGTGTCCCTCTGTCTAGAGACGCNCGAGGAGGCTTCTGGGATAGGCCATGCATAGTTGATGTCCTGTGTGCCACCAATGACCTCATCTCTCAACCAGCTCCGGAGCTTGGGTGTCAGTTCAGCCCAGCTGTGGGTCGGCTGTGGGGCAGACAGCAACTTGGTGCCCGGGAAATGTGAAAGGGGGTGAAGAAAGAGGAAAGATACAGCACTGGGAGGTGCTAGCAGAGGCCGGCAGATTCTGGGATCCTACAGGCCTTGTCCTGCAGATGCCCTCACCTCACTGTCCCTCACACAAGGGAGAACTCTGTTGATTCTGAGGAATGAGAAGCAGTTCACCTTTCCCCCGTCAACAGGCTGCAGGCTGTGGGCAGCAGGGCCTGGAGAACCACAGGCACATCAGGTGACCTCACCATCTTGGCTCAGCATCTTCTGCGTCAAAGAAGAGAGACCATGGTACAGCCCCAGCACACTGCCCTGTGCCCAGAGCTTCACTGCACCATCACACAGTGTTGTTAATAGGATGGTGAAGCCGGCCCATTACCGTGCAGGGTTTGGCTTCACAGACCCAGCTGGGGAGAGCCACTTCCTAAAGGTCTCTTCTAGGATCCATCCCGATGTCTACAGATCTCCCTGTTGTGTTTATGGGAGGGATCAGTGTGTCCTGTTCCCGTTTGCTGTCTGGGCCTTTCCAGCCTTGCTTCCTAGCCTGCAGCTGACACGGTGCATGTCTGAAGGAATTGTGTGTCTCTGAAGAAAATTGACTAAAGTCTCTCATACTTGGCCTGTGTGCCTTTCTCTTCCGTGGGACGTTGTGGCTTGGTTGGGTTAGGAAGATGGCAGCACTCTGGAGGTTCCTCTGCTGCTGCCAGGGAGAATCCAGGGCTAGACTCCGACAGAGGGGGATTTTCTCTCTCTGACTCTGCTCAACCCCCTCCCAGTTTCATCTGTCCACCAGGCCTAGCCTTCAGCATTCCCATTTGGTTTCTTTCAGAGCCTTAGTTTCCCTTTTGCGTTTTCTCCATGCTACTGACTCTCCTTTGTGCTGTTGACTGACTTCCGCTCCAGAGTGGACTGGACTCACCTGCTCCTCAGCGTGCTCAGTCAGGTCGCTGGTCGTTTTTATTTTTGTTAGCAGAAACTGTTTAGTCTGCACGGGAAATGTTCCTGGTTGAGTGTCCTCACCAGCAGTTGAGGCTGGCGTATCACTGCCTGGCTCCGTCACTGTGAGGCTGGCGCATCACTGCCAGGCTCCGCCAGTGCTTTCTGCATCTCTCGGTCGGCAGAACACTTAAGAATTTTAGGGGATGTTTGATCCCAAGAGGTCTTTCTGAAGCTATAGGGAGGAGAGACAGACAGCAGCCTTGTGCACAGGACATAAATACACTCAGAGGGAAGCCCAGCCTCCAGCAGGAGCACAAAGCCAACAGAGGTAAAACTCTGTACTGTGCTGAGCCTGACCCGTGCATCTGACTGTGCTGAGCCTGACCCGTGCATCTGACTGTGCTGAGCCTGACCCGTGCATCTGACTGACTGTGCTGAGCCTGACCAGTGCATCTGAGTGTGCTGAGCCTGACCTGTGCATCTGACTGTGCTGAGCCTGACCCGTGCATCTGACTGTGCTGAGCCTGACCTGTGCATCTGACTGTGCTGAGCCNTGAGCCTGACCTGTGCATCTGACTGTGCTGAGCCTGACCCGTGCATCTGACTGTGCTGAGCCTGACCTGTGCATCTGACTGTGCTGAGCCTGACCCATGCATCTGAATGTGCTGAGCCTGACCTGTGCATCTGACTGTGCTGAGCCTGACCTGTGCATCTGACTGTGCTGAGCCTGACTTGTGCATCTGACTGTGCTGAGCCTAACCCGTGCATCTGACTGTGCTGAGCCTGACCCGTGCATCGGTGGAGCAGTGCACAGTTATAAAGAAAATGTCCACAGCATTGGAAGGAGGAAGAGCTGAAGACCGCATATACATGTTCCTGTGGGTGGCTCTGGGCTTGCAGAGGCTGGAAGTCATTCTTCCTCTGTTGTCTCCACCAATTGTTTTGAGATGGTCTCTCACTGACCTGAAACCTCCTGATTTAGGTAGGCTGGGTAATGGGCCAGGGATCCATCCTCCTGCCTCCACCTCCCCAGGGCTAGGATGACTGGCACACACTGCCATGGCTGCCTTGTCCTTGAGAGAGGGTTATTAAGCTCAGGTCCTGCTTGCATAACCCGCCTTAAACATGGTGATCTTACCAAGAAGGCAGTAAGGCTCTGTTGTCCCTCCTGTCGCCTCGGAATGCAGAGGGACAGCAGAGAAAGCAAAGGGGCCTCGGAGAGAAAGACATCACAATGGTAATCACAAACCGTGACCGAGAGTGGGGACCCAGATGAGGAAGGTCGGAGGAACATGCAAAGAGACCGCAGGTCAAAGCACAAATCCACAAGCTTTAACTCAGTAAGAGTCCTGGCGGGAATCCTATACGGAAACTGTGGTGGTGGTGGTGGTGATGTCATAGGGAAGACTGGATGATGCCCTGTGCTCAAAAAGCCAAAACAACCTCCAAAAGAAGTCCCACATGGCACTGCAGCCTCCTCCCTTTCCAGTCTCCATGAGCTGAGAGGAAGGGGCAGGCAAGCCTTCCTGTGGCTCATGCAGGTGCCCAGTCTGGGTTAGTGTACAAGTGTACTGTCTCATCATTGTGCTGGCTACATGCAGCTTTATGTCCCGGTAGATGCTCTCACCCTGAGGTGGCTAATGTTCTAGTGTAGGGCATCACACACATGCTGTGGGGGTGTGGGAGCACTCACTGTGGGAGCACTCCCTGTGGGAGCACTCCCTGATTAGGTGTGCAGCCTCCTACTCTGAAGACCTGCTGAGTGATAGTTACCCACTGGAACTTGCTATATAGTCCAGGATGGTCTTGAACTCACAGAGGTCCACACACATCTGTTTCCTGAGTGCTAGGATTAAAAGCATCCCCCCCCCCCACGACATCTGGCTCTTGGGGATTCATGCAAGCCAGAGCCCAGGCTGGTCCTTCCTCTCTTTTAAAGAAGGGTGCAGCTCCAGTCAAGTCTGAGACACACATTCTGCCTCACTGTCTTCAACTGCAGAATGAGGTCAAGAATCATGACGCTGTCTGTCTCACGTGGCACGGAGGCATGACGGTTAATCAACACGGGCATGGCTCCGATGGGATGTATGTGCCTCTGTGTATTTGATGATGGGTCTGTGAAGGCCTTGGCAGGCACTAGGAATCTGAACTAATGACTTCAGGTTCACGGCCAAGCTAGCACCAGGGTCTAACCAATCTCTGGGCAAAAGAAATGCCCAGAAGTATCAAACATGCAGCACTGTGGTGGTTTGAGTAGGTTTGGTCTCCATGGACTCATGTGTTTGAATGCTTGGCCTTAGGGAGTGGTAGTCTTAGGAGGTGTGGCCTTGTTGGAGGTGTGGCCTTGTTGGAGGAGGTGTGGCCTTGTTGGAGGAGGTGTGGCCTTGTTGGAGGAGGTGTGGCCTTGCTGGAGGAGGTGTGGCCTTGCTGGAGGAAGGGTATCATGCCTCCCTCCCAACTTCATAGTTTTAGGGCTACAGCTCTGATAGACAGATGTAACCCACCCACTCTGCTTGGGCTCCGAGCTATCCTCAGCTTCACTCTCAGTCAGTGAGAGCTATTCCTGGGCTCTGTCTTTAATGCACTTTCTAGCCTGTTCCCACTGCCTCCACCTTCAGCTTCTCAGTGCCCTGCCCTTCTGTTCTACCTCAGTAAGACTGCCCTCACCTATGGGCCGAATGAGCCACACTGATGCTCCCAATCTGAGGGTGTTCCATCACCTCAAGCCGAAGTTAGCCCACTTTCCAACAAGGTAGCTCTCAGCTGTTGTGGGAAACCGGGCTTCCAGAACAAGCCTCCTGAGACTTTCCTGAGAATGTGGTCGTTCACACCGGTGCCTCAGGTAGCCTTGAAGTGCCTGAGTGCCCAGCTGCAGTCGCTCGGGGGATCTGTAAGTGGCATGGCATCATTCTTCATCTTTCTCTCCATTGGTGGGTTTCGGTTTCGGGCTATGTGACTGAGTTCCTCAAGGACTACTGACAAGGCCCGGAAGAAGGTTTCTGTCAGCAAGTGCTCACAGAAGCAAGGAGCAGACCAGGCTGGTAGCTTTTGTTCAAGCAGCTGCAACTTAAGATAAGGCTCTGTGGCTTTCTTTCCTAGTGGACTCTAGTCTTCCCACAGCCACAACCCTCCGTGTCAGATAATCTATGTTGTATTCCTGGGGAGATGGGAACAGTTGTTATACTAGTCAGGGTTTCTATTGCTGTGATGAACACTATGACCAGAAGCAGCTGGGGGGAGGAAAGGGTTAATTCGGGTTACACTTCCACACCACAGTTCATCACTGAAGGAAGTTAGGGCAGGAACTCAAGCAGGGAGGAACCTGGAGGCAGGAGCTGATGCAGAGGCCATGGGAGTGGGGGGAGCTATTTAATGACTTGCTCCTCATGGGTTGTTCAGCCTGCTTTCTTATAAAACCCAGGACCACCAGCCCAGGGATGGCCCTGCCCACAATGGGTTGAGCCCTCCCCCATCAATCACTAATTAAGAAAATATTTTGTAGGCTTGCCTACAGCCCAACCTTTTTTGTTTGTTGGTTGGTTTTTTTGAGACAGGGTTTCTCTGTGTAGTCCTGGCTGTCCTGGAACTCACTCTGTAGACCAGGCTGGCCTCGAACTCAGAAATTCGCCAGCCTCTGCCTCCCAAGTGCTGGGATTAAAGGCCTGGCCTCCTACAGCCCAATCTTATGGAGACATTTTCTCAATTGAAGTCCCCATCTCTCAGATGACTCTAGCCTATGTCAAGATGACGTAAAGTTACCCACTCATCCCAGGTGGGGAGGCCATGACAGGCCAAAGTCCAGATACCACCAGAGTCCAATTTGACTAGCCAAGGAGTTTTACTGGAGTTACTAACAGGTGTTTGGTGGTGGGGTGGTGCGGGGCGGGGGTGGGGGCAGCCCCAGCTGTTCTTCTTTCTTCTTTGTTCTCTCTTGAGGTAATGGAGGGGTGAAGAGCGCCAGCAGGTGTCAAGACTTGGTCTTGTGAGACATTTAGGGTTGTTGCGGTTTAATGGTAGGATGTTTGCCTGTCTTCAGTCTAAGCCACTTGCTGAGGTAGCCGCCTCTCTGTCTGAGTTTCCCTGCAGTCTCTGGTGTTCAGCACCTCATCCTAGAACAGCAGGGGGCTCTAACCTCCAACCCAGCCTGCTTGCTCAAGTCTTGGGAAGGAAAGAGGGCTGCCTTGAAAAGTGTTTTTAATTTTTATCCTAAGTCCTCTCTAAAAGGTCCCTAAGAAAGTTCTTCTAAAAGGTTCTCTCTAAAAAAAATTCTTAGTTCTGCTTAAAAAGTTCCTTCAGAATCTTTCAGAATACCTGATCACATGGTTAAAAGTTCACAAGTTTACATATAAATTCAAACCATAAGTTGAATAAGAGGTTTACAACAGAGAATGTTTACATACATATCCATTAAGAGTAATTATCTGGCTAAACATTCGTCATCCGTCACTAGCTCTACAGGTTCATGGAGAGTTAATGACCTAACTAAGTGTAAGTTTTGTATAGATAAGCCAAGTCAGTATTTTATCTTCTGTCCTTGCACCAATAGTAAATCCTTAGTTCTCTTTTTATGACCTTTGGGTAATGGTTTTACAACCTCTTGGAATGTGTTCTAAGTTGTAGATGCCTGCTTGCTTTCTCAGAAGCAATTAATTCATGACACTAAAGACTGGCAGAGCCAGGGAGTGGTGGCGCATGCCTTTAATACCAGCACTTGGGAGGCAGAGGCAGGTGTATTTCTGAGTTTGAGGCCAGTCTGGTCTACAAAGTGAGTTCCAGGACAGCCAGGGCTATTCAGAGAAACCCTGTCTCGAAACAAAACAAGACACAACAAAACAAAACAAAAGACTGGCAGAGTTCTCATTGCAGTTTTGACATCAGAAAGGACTTAGTAGCCATCCTATTATAAAAGAGCTTATAATTAATATAATTTTAGGGATTCATAATTAAGAAATCATCTGTCTTCATAACATCACTACAAGACAGTACATCTTCGTTGTTCTGCAGAGATCTGCTCAAAAGGGTGGGCTAATGCCTAGTGATTGTTTTATATATTTAATAATAACAGGAAAAGCATATTAATAGCAGGAATCTTTCCTAAAATGTAATCTCAGCTTTGCCTAGAGACATGAACTTGTCATTAACTTTATAGTCCATGGTGGAACCATCTTAGGAAGATCACCTGTTAGTTTTTAGCTTCTCCTTTTTAAAATTTTATTTATTTATTTTATGTATATGAGTGCATTGTATCTGTACAGATGGTTATGAGCCTTCATGTGGTTGTTAAATATTGAACTTAGGACCAAGACTCACTCTGGTCAACCCCACTTGCTCTGATCGGCCCACTAGCTCAGTTCCTCCTTGCTCTAGCCCAGTTTCTCCTTGCTCTAGCCCAAAGACTTACTTATTATTATAAATAAGTACACTGTTGCTATCTTCAGACACACCAGAAGAGGGTGTCAGATCTCATTATGGGTGGTTGTGAGGCACTGTGTGGTTGTTGGAATTTGGACTTGGGACCTTTGGAAGAACAAGTCAGTGCTCTTACCCGCTGAGCCATCTCACCAGCCCTTTAGCTTCTCCTTGATGGCTCCTGACAGGATGGTGTTCTAACTGGAGCAGAAGTAACCCAATGATGGCTATCTCACTAAAAACTCAGCCAGCACAGGCAGCAGCTCGTGAAGCCAGGAACCTGGCACGCTGCCCAACCTGCAGGCAGCTCAGCAGATTGAAGAGTGTCCTTTCCTGGTGCCTCAGTGGATACAAGACTCTTCCAGGCAGCTGGGCTCCTCAGAGTGACTCTTAGCAGTCTTTACCACTTATATCCTCTTGGGGAGAGAAGGGCCTAGTGAATCTGTTCAGCTTCAGGGACTTCCTGAAGCTGTGTTGTTTCCTTCCTGAGCCTTAGTATCTTCTCTGAAGGATGGAGTGTTTCACCCCCTTAGCTTGTCTACTGCTTCACCCCCCTGTAAACACCCTGGGCCTTAAGGAGCTGCCCTCTGAGATGCAGGGTTCTAACTGCTGTAGAAGGTAGGATTTCCCTCTGCCACTGACTTGTCCTGAGGAATTCCTCTCTCCCTTGTGAGGGCTGTGGGCTTGTTCTGGAGGCAGGGCTTGCTGGATTTTGTCTGCTCACCTGTTGGAAGTGGCTTCTCTTTCCCTGATCTTCACCTGTGACCTATGCAGCTCAGTGTGTTTGCTATGTCTCTGGGTTCCTGCTCAGTTCTTTTTCATTGTAGATTTCTGAAGGTCTTTCCCTGTTTCTACCTTGTGACCAAGTCCACTGACCTAGGGACTAGTCCTCTCTGGTTCACACAATGTGATTGCCCTTTGTTTTCCACCAAAGACCTCACACATGTTAGGTAAACACTTCACTGAGAAGCCATGCTTCAGTCCCCTACTGGGGAATTCTCTAGATGATCTCACTGTAGCTTAGACTGACCTAGAATTCACTCTGTTTGTAGCTCAGGCTGATCATCCTATCTCAGTCTCCCGGCTGCTAGGGTTGCAGGCTTAGGCTGTCATGCCTGGCTAGGAAGTGACGTCATGTGTCATGCCTGGCTAGGAAGTGACGTCACGGGCCTGTGGCAGGGGCCAGAGAGAACCTGGATGCTGGTTCTGGTCTCTGAGAAAAGCCACAAGAACTGCCTGGCCTCCCCTCTGCAGGCTCTGGGGTGTGGTATGGAGATCTCTGACACCAGCTGCAAGCAGTTTCTGGATCAGCTCATTGGATTTTTTCATTTCTACATGGGCCCTGTCTCCCTGGCCTACGAGGTAAGAGTGCAGAGGGCCAGGGGCATTGGGCCCTTCAAGATCAGCACTGCTGGACTGAGCCTTCCTTGGGCCTGTCTGTGTGTTCCATGGTTCCATGTCACATGGCACACCTAAAGCCCCTTAGGGATGCCTGTGTGCCCGTGTGTCTGCTCTCCCCTCCTTCCTAGGTTGGTTCACCTTTCAGCAGTATATTCCCTGATTCTGTAACAGGGCTGGTCATACAGGGTCGGGATGAGACAGACCCGGGGAGCCCCCTGCAGAAATGCCACCTTAACCTAGAGCCTGTGTCCTGATCTCAGGCACCGACGTCCTCTGTCTTTCTCTCAGAGCCATCCTCAGGAGAAGCTGAGCTTGCAGTGGGAAACCTCCATCACACAAGTCCTCAGGAGCACCAGCGAGTCGCACAGGATCTTCAATGCCCTGTGGAACCTGGACCGCACCAAAGTAAGGCTGCGGGTGCTCCTGCTCGTTGCCAGCCTGGGGCTGCGGGTGTGGGTGCTTCAGAACACCTGTGTGCAGCTAGGGGAGCGAGAGGTGTCATTGCCTCTGAAGGGTTGGCCCCAAAGGCCTGAGGGCCCCTGCTCTCTCCACACAAGCAGTGTGGGCTTTAGTGACTCCACCAGTGTGCCTGGCTCCCTCTTGAACTCCTTTGCATCTGAGAGAGGTGGGAAGTTGTTTCTGACCCAGTCCATCTCCCACTTACACTGACCCAGTGAGTGCCGTCTGCTGTGTGGCTGGCCTGTGTCTCAGCTCTGACCTTTCCTCTCGAAGCTGAAGACAGTGGCTGGGACTCAACATCCCCAGAGCCCAGGCTGGGCACTGGGTGGGGACAGCAGTGGGAGTGACATCACTCTGCCTTTGTCTGCCTCTCTTACATTATCCTGGACACCTGGTTCTCATCGGTGCTGGCAGCCAGGCGGGAGGCTGCTGTGTCTGGGCAGCCCTGGACAGGCTCATGTGATCTTCCTGGTTGAGCAATTAATTCCTTACAAGAACTGTGGGCTGCCTTGGGTTGCAATCCCCTCCGTGACTGTGAAGCCTGCTTCACAGTTGCCCCAAGCACTTGTAAACATGTTCGCGTGTCTTGTCTTCCCCAGGTGGAGCCCCTGCTGCTGCTGAAGGCAGCCCTCATCTTACAGACCTGCCAGCGCTTCCCTCACGTGCTGGCCGGCTGCATCCTCTATAGAGGACTGTGAGTAGTGCTCCCCACCCCCCGCACTCCCCATGTGCCTGAGCTCCCCTCCCCACCAGATCAGTATCTGCAGTTCAAAGACCAGGTCCTATAGGCTGGCCCAGGGTGTGCATCAATTGGATGTGATTGGGAGCTGTTCAGTCTGGGTGTCGTGGTATAGTATCAGTGTCGCTGGGGGCCGCAGCCAGTAGAGGCTGTGCTAAGTGATGCGTGAGCTCCTCTTCCAGCCCTTCTTCCACAGAGAGAGCCCCAGGGCCTGACAGCCTCTCCTCACGGAGCATCCGTGCTCACTGCCAAGGCAGGTCAGACCTCTGCCAGTGCTCTCCAGAGGTGGGGCTAGGACTGGTCAAGCCCTGGGTTCTCTTCCTCTCTGCTCTGCCATCTTGGACAAGTAGCTTGGGCCCAGTCCCTCCTGGGGCGTGGAGACCCTCGCGGGAGAATGAAAGGTGTGGGCAGGTGTGGGCATCATCCATTTCCTCTCCCCGGCTCTCCTTGGTATGAATTTGTATGCCACTTCAACGTAGATGGCATCAAAGAGAGAGTTGATGGGCAGACCAGGTGGCTCAGTGAGTAAGGTGCTTGCTGGCGGGCAGGCCGGCAGTGGGCCGGCGGCGGGCCGGTGGTGGGTGGGCGGGCGCTCTAAGCTCTATTCTGAGACCCACATGACAGAAGGAGAAAACGGATTCCCCCGAGTCGTCCTCTGACCTCCACACATGCCATAGCACCTGTCTGTGAGTGCATGCTTGTGCACACACGCACACACAGACAGACACACACACATGCACACACACACACGTATACACACATACACACTTTATTTTGAGACAGTTTCTCACCATATAGCCATGGCTGCTGTCTTAGTCAGGGTTTCTATTCCTGCACAAACATCATGACCAAGAATCAAGTTGGGGGGGAAAGGGTTTATTCAGCTTACACTTCCACATTGCTGTTCAGTACCAAGGAAGTCAGGACTGGAACTCAAGCAAGGTCAGGAAGCAGGAGCTGATGCAGAGGCCATGGAGGGATGTTACTTACTGGCTTGCTTCCCCTGGCTTGCTCAGCTTGTTCTCTTATAGAACCCAAGACTACCAGCCCAGGGATGGCACCACCCACAAGGGGCCCTCCCCCCTTGATCACTAATTGAGAAAATGCCTTACAGCTGGATCTCATGGAGGCACTTCCTCAA